>NC_077229.1:177221610-177521610 GCF_027887165.1 Monodelphis domestica | reverse complement strand
CTATCCACATTCAGAGCAAGAACTGTGGGAGTAGAAACACAGAAGAAAACAGCTGCTTGATTACATGGGTCAAAGAGATATGATTGGGGATGTAGACTCTAAACCATCATCCTAGTGCAATTATTAATAATATGAAAAAAGGTCTTGATCAATGACACATATAAAACCCAGTGGAATTGCTCACTGGCTATGGGAGGGGGGTGAAAGGAGGGGAGGGAAAGAACATGAATCATGTAACCATGGAAAAATATTCTTAATTAATTAATTAAATATTTTTTTTAAAAAATAGCCCTTTGTAAGAGCTCATTGATGTTAACTGGTTAAATGGAACTGAGATACAAACCAAAGGTATCTAATAGTGTAGGGGAGAGACCACATCCATAATGGGAGCATATGTTGATGGTATAAGAGAAGAGACATCCCAACCTCTTCAGGGATCCCCCTACAATCCTGAGGGGGCAATGCAGAACACATCATGCTTCACTATACCCCTTGCCCTATGGCTACATATATCCTAACCTATTCTATTTCTTACTCTCCTATTTCTCTTTCTATCCACCCTTTCCCTTTCTTTCCCTTCCTCTATCCTTCCTCAAAGTAGATATTTAGTGTTTATGCCTGCTGCTTCATGCTTTATTTAACAAATATATCTGACTAATCAAGGGCTCAAGACATTTCTATGTCTAATATTGGTAGAAATGTTACATCTATATATATGTGTGTGTATATATAAATTTCATATACCTTTGTAACTTTTTCAGCATATAACATGATACTTTGTATATAGTAAATACTTAATACGATTAATACCTGCAAGAAGAAAATAAATATAGTATAGTTCAACTTTAACTATTTGGATTAATTAGGGCTGGGTACTTTTTGGGAAGAGCAGCTAGATGGATAGAGTGCCATGTCTTATGTAGCATCCCAAGCATATTCACATCTATGAATCATGAATGACTGTGCAGCTACTGTGTCTCCAAGCACAAGGTTTTACCAATAAGGTTTGTGAATGTAACCTTGAAATGGCCATGCGGCCCTTGCCTAGGGCAGACTCATTAACAGGATCGGAGCCTCCTTTGCCTGGGAAGTCGAGAAAGCGTGGTTTGTAATCTACACGCCCAAAAAGATGTCACTCTCATCTCACCATCCAATCTGTATTGCCCATGCTTTGTAACGTGGTTACTACATGTTTGAGAATACTTCCCTAAACAGACAAAGGCAATAAATACAGAGGTGGTGATCATGAATATTCCTCTTGGATCTTCAATCTTCCCTAGCAATCTCTCTGTCTCTCTCCCTCTCTAAACCTTCTCCTTCCCAGAAGCTGTAACCATCTCGGCTTGTATTCCTTATCTTAATCTCCTCATCCACCTTGTGTATTTTCCTATCAAGGAGAATATCATAGGTTTGCCTGCCTATTCAAACACTGACTTGTCTGAGTCTCTCATTCTCCACCCTGGTTCTCGGTTCCTATCTCTCCTCAGGTCCCATCACAAAGGTGAGCCCCTTCCCTTGTGGGACCCTGCTGGTCAGGAAAATCCTTAAGGAACACCCCACAGCTGGGTACTTTTTGGGAAGGGCAGCTAGATGGATAGAGTGCCATGTCTACATTTAGGAAGGTTCATCCTGGCCTCAGGCACTTTCCAGCTATGTCATTTAACTCTGTTTGACTTCGTTTCTTCATCTGCAAAATGAGCTGGAGAAAGAAACGGCAAACTTCTTCAGTATTTTTTTCCAAGAAAACTCCAAATGAGATCATGAAGAGTTGAACACGACTGAAAACAACCGAACAACAATACAAGGAGAGTAGAGGTAAGAAGTGATATAGGGCCTAAACTAGAGTGATGGTCATGTGATTGAGGAGAAGAAGAAAAGAAATAGTTTACTGATCAGATTGGATGATACATTCAGAGTTGCATAACTGTGGTCCCCCACCTTAGTTTCCTTTCTTCAGAATCAAACTTAGTCTTTATAATTACAAAGTATTCAGTTGCATTTTTTTCTTCCATTTTCAATGTAATCATTGTACATAGTTTTCCCAGTCCTGCTTATTTCATTTTGTATCATTTCATAGAAATCTTCCCATACCTTTATTCTACATAATCATATTCTATCACATTCACATACCCATTTGTTTTTCCATTTCCCAAAAATTGGGCATCGACTTTGTTTCTAGTTCTTTGCTACTTCAAAAAGTGTTATATATGAGACTTTTCTATCATTGACTTTCTTGGAGTATGTACCTAGCAATGGGATTTCTGGGTCAAAGAGTAGACGCTTAAGTTACTTTCTTAGGTTAATTCTAAAATGCTGTTCAGACTGGCAGGACAAATTCAAAGTTCCACCAACAGCAGATCAGTGTGCTACGTTTCCACAACTGCTCCAACATTAACTGCTCCCATCTTTTGTGACTTTTGCCAATTTGCTGGACATGAGGTGAACTGTCAAAGTTGTTTTGATTTGTATTCTCTTAGTTTTTTGGAGCTATCTTGTTATTAGTTTGCAATTCTTTTTAGCTATATATCAGAGAATAGTTATTCTGCCAGTTTCCTAAAAATGAAAAGTTTCGTGTAGGCAATGACTTAAGAGTTAATATGGTCCACATCTTTAAAATGTGAAAAAAAGTATTTAAAAATACCAGATGGAACTCAGATTTGTGCCACTTTTATTTTAAGGTGAGAGGAAACTTTGAGTTAAGAAAATGCTTTAGAAAAGGCTAAGAAATACTGAGAATGATCTGAGGGAAACCCTACTATATGTAGAAGCTACTTAACTAGTACTTTGGGAAAAAAATTAAATATATGTAAAGGATGATACATGTATAACCCAATGGAATTATTTGTCAGCTCCAGCAGGGGGAAGAGGGAAGAGGGGAGGGAAAGAACATGAATCATGTAACCATGGAAAATTATTCTAAATTAATTAATTAATTAATTAAAAAAATTAAAATATATATATGTAAGGGGTAGCTAAGTGGCTCAGTGGATAGAGAACTAGGCCTGGAGACAGAGGTCCTGGGTTTGAATCTGGTCTCAGATACCTCTTAGCTCTATGACCCTGGGCAAGTCACTTAACCCCCATGTGTAAGCCTTATCACTTTTCTGCCTTAGAACTGATACTCAGTATCTGTTCTAAGACAGAAGGCAAGAGGTTTTTGTTTGTTTGTTTGTTTGTTTGTTTGTTTTAAAATAAGGATATATAAACTTTGCTCAAGAGAATGTAATAAATTATTATTGCTGAACTGACAGATGGAGGTAGGCAGTCCAGTTAACAGGCAGTGAGGTAATCCATTTTAAATCAGTCTCAATGTAAAGCTTTGACACTTTAATCATAGATGGGGGTGTGCTGTACTTCTTAGTGGAAATGAACCAAGAGCTTTGCCAGTACCCAGAGAGTATAGTGAGTATCTTGCTTAGTAAAGTAACCTTGAAGGGGAAGGAAATACATTTATAGAAATTAAACCCAAAAAGTGGTCACATTTTTTTTAAAGGGAAAAGAAAGCTTTAGTAGAAATGGGAGGTGGCTTGGTAAGGTAGGAGAAACACTAGCTTTGAAGTCAGAGAATTCAGGCTCTAATCCTGCTTCTAATTGTTACCCCTGGATTGATATTGGGCATTCCCTTCACCTGTAGTTGCCTCCATCTGTAATCTGTAAAATGAGAGAGAGAGAATCTGGGTGAGGCATGAGTAAGTACTTTTGCATTCTAGATCTAGGATTCCATGAATAGAAATGTCAAATGAAGAGTTGTCATTCTTTCTGAAACCACAATTCTGAGGTTAAGCTACATGGCTTCCAAGCCTGGAATCCGAGATCATTTCCTTCCAGAGAATACCACTTTAGGGAGTCAGTATTCCATATGATGGGCTCTGTAGAAGCTGCTTAAAATGGGCAGTCAAACCCTGTTCACCCCTTAGGGGACTCCTCTGCGCAGAGGCTCCATTGGTTGATAAAGGTACAAACTTGAGTTTCATTAGTCCCAGCTGAAATCTGAACTGAGCCAATGGCCTCGCTGTGGCTGACTAATTGGCAGATGTCACTGTGGAAACATGGGTTGTCTCCCCTTCTTGAGGTGGCCTGTGGCATCTTGGCTTCCGCTCCTCCGACCTCTTCCCTGTGGGCTATGGGACTTCCCTGTTTTTGCCACATAGAAACCCGAGCAGTGAGCAAGAAAAAGACCACTTTGACATGGGCTGGTGAGGAGGAGCTGAGAAAGGAGATAAATGAAAAACAGGAACTAGATGATCTAATACATTTGGGTTCTTCAATAAGCATGTTTTCCCAGTATTTTTAAGAAAGAGAAGTCATTGTGACTCGAATTTAAACAGCCTCTTACATAATCTAATGCACACAAACATTTTTTCGTAGGGCGGGATGACTATTGGGGATCTTTGTCCTTATTAATATATTTCCCACAATGCCCCTGCCTTCTGTCCTGACATTTGGGCACATCCCTTCCAAAGCCTTTCTCAAATGAGAACATTTTCTGCAGATCAGCAAGGTAGAGAAGAATTTCTTTATCAGAAGCATCTTTCTATTTAAAAAAACAGAACCACAGCCTGCATTTTGTCTGGAAGCCATGCGGTCTGGGATAAAGGCAAGCCACAAATAATTATAAGTGATCTATTTTGGTTGCTGCAGAGATCTGATAAAATACCGTATGGAAAAAAATACGTGTAATACATGTTATTGACCTTAGGAACTGACTTCTTGAAAAACTGAATTAAGATGACTTTATTAGGTTGCTAGCACTTACCTGCACTGCCTGCCCTGGGCGCTGGGGGATCCCTTGAGTTTGGGAGCTCTAAACTGCAGGAAAGTCCAAGTTGATCAAGTCTGGCACCAGTACAAAGAGCCCCCATGAGCAGGGGGACCATCAGGCTGCCTCATGAAGGGTGAACCTGCCACTCATTGGAAAAGGTTAGAAAAGTAGATTCAACTAAAGTTTCCATGTTGATCAACAGTGGCATTGACCAGCAAGTGATCAGTATACTTCTAGCCTGGGTGAGAGAGGAAGGCCCAGGCTCAAAAAAAAAAAAAGATCATGTGACTGGTCAACTTAGAACATCACATATAGATTTTGTGCCAGAAGGGACATTAGAAGCCATCTAGAACAACCTCTTCATTTTACAGATGAGTCCACTGAAACCGAGAAAGTTTAAGTCATTTGTCCAAGGTTACACAGGTAGTAGAGGTAGAACTGAGACTCAAACCCAGGTCCAGTTTCCCCTGCATCATGCCGCCTTCTTGACTTGAAAGTTCTACTGTTGAAAATGTTTTGGAGTTAACAGGTACAGAGAGTTGAGCAACACGGAAACATTCAAAGCCACCCACCCTGCTGCTCCTCTGATCTGATAACCCCAGATGCATTTTCATCTTCTTAGCGTCTGTAGCCCCACACCTCTTATATTTGGACTCCTTAAACTGCCTCCATGTAAATTCAGTACTGCCGATTAGCAGTTGGAACTTCAATCATTATACATAATCATTTACTAAGAACTTACTTTCAAAGAGGGCTGACACTGGTGTTGGGAGAGTAATTCAAGGACTCTTTAAGAGCTAATAGTATGTCACGTCCAAGGCTTCTTTTGTAGAAAACTCATCATTTTTCAGTGAAGACATTTGGGAAGATCTCTTGCAGTCTAATCTAAATACTCTACTATTCTAATTCTATTCTATTCTATTCTAAATATTATAATTGAAATAAAATAATTATCATTTTATCAATATTCTTGGTTCAATAAATTCCCAGCTAATTCAAATACCTTGCCTGGTGCTATGTACTTGATACACCCAACGTAAATACTTGTGACCAATTCTTATATCTATTACATGATTTGTGATTAGTGATGTTTTATGTTTGTTTTTTAAACCCTTACCCTCCACCTTAGAATCAATACTCTGGGTAAGGGCTAGGTAATGGGGGTTAAGTGACTTGCCCAGGGTCACACAGTTAGGAAAAATGTCTGAGGTCAGATTTGAACCCACAATCTCCCATCTCTGGACCTGACTCTCAACCCACTGAGCTACCCAGCTGCCCCTTGGTTAGTGGTGTTTTAAATAGCATGCTGTCATAGAATACAGAATGTGGAATTAGGAGAACTGGGTCTGAATTTGAGCTTCCAGACTTACTAGCTGTGCAACCCTGGGTAAGGCATATAACTTGTTGTAAATTTCAAATAGGAATAATAATACGTCACAGACTTGGTATAAGGAGACGAAGGAAGGGAACAAGTAATTTATTATCTACTATGTGACAGCCCCTGTGCTAAGAGCTTTACAATGTACACAATAACTCTGTGAGGGAGGTACTATTATTGTATTTAACCATTTTAGGCAATAGAATAAGCACTTACTTGCTTGTTAGGAAGTATCTGAGGCTGGATATGAACTTGAGTCTTTCTAACGCTTTTGAATTTGTATCCCCAGTGTTTAGTACAGTGCAGGGTACATAGTGCTTCATAAATGCTTTTGTTCACTCATTTGTGTAAGTTGTCCAATACACTACTGCCAACAGTTCCCAAAGTGTAGTCTTGGGACTCCTGGGGGCCCCAAGACTCATTTGGGGGTTCTGCAAGGTCAAAATCATTTTTTCACAACAATAACAAGACATTATTCGCCTATAAAAGCAGTCTTTCCTATTCCAACTACACATCTGTGTGAGGTTGGATTTTGTCCATATATACGTCAACCAAAACAACATATAGCAGATTCAATGCAGAGGCAAATAGGAGAGTCCAGCTGTTTTCTATTAAGCCAGACATTAGAAGTTTGCAGAAATCCAGGAAACACTGCCATTCTTCTTGTGATATGTTTTTTGGTTTGGAAAATATGTCATTTTGATATATTTTTCATTAAAGTATTCTATTTATATTAAAATATCATTAAAATAAAATTATATAAAACAGAGCATATTAAAATATAATCTTTATGAAAGAAAAAAATTGTTTTAAAATATAATAATCATGCAAAATATAATTGTTATTTTCAATTAATAAATATTTTAATAAATGATCAGCTTTAATTTCTAATATGGTAAAATATCAATAGATACAATCTATATGAACAAAAGCCTTTTGGAGTCTTCAATAATTTTTCAAGAGTATTCAAGGGGTCCTGAGACCAAGAAGTTTGAGAACTGTTGTTTAAATTTGTCTACTCAGAGTTCAGGGGAGGAGGCCCTAAAGTAGATTTCATACCCTAAAGGAAGTATGGAATGCCCTGAGTGTATGTCTGTGGACATGATGAAGCCTGGAGATAGACTGAGCCCTGAAGGAGGGAGCATTCCTCTTCAGGGACTGTAGGCCACTTGGCTGATATCTGGTTCCTCTCCAGATATATAGTCACACATACACATGCTTATTTCAGGCACAGATTTGATATTAGATAGAATTTTCTTATAGGAAGAAAAGCTGATGAGGATTTTCCCTTAGTTTTGGAATGATCGCTCTCAGTGCTTTAAAATGAGGCAGCCTGATAGGCTTTCTTCTTCCCATTTAATTCCCACATTTGGTTGGGAAATGCTTGAAGTGGTATGTGGTAACCCAGCATTTATGCTAAAGAAGAAAAAGCCCATGCTCAAGACCAATGTGTCCCAAAGGGACTAGAAGATATTTTTACATTTGGCTAGTGTTGGGCAGAGGATGCTGTGGTCCTCCAATCCTGTGTCCAAATTGGGCAATGATGTGGCAGCTCTCCCAAGATGGCTTTCCCTTTTGTATAGGAAGAGCCTCTGTCTCTGACATGTGTTAGAAATGCTCCCTCATTTTGAGTTTTTGGGGAAAGATGTTCAGTAGAGAGCAAGGTACATCCAGATCTATGCTTTGAGATCTTTAAACATAGTAATTAGTTGAGAAGAATGAGAAAATAGGATTGGAATTGTTCCCATTATCCTCTGGAATTGCTGGAGGGAATATGGAGGATCTTATCTATTACCCCAGATGTTATGGACTGCTTGGCCCAGATGGATAATTATCTGTTAATCTGTAATTGGGGAAATTAAGGAATTTGGGGCAAAAATAAAAAAGAGGGATAAACAATAAAAACTATGTAGGTTTGTGGCACAGTAACCAAATAAAATGAACATGAATCATCTTGAGGAATTCAGCCTCCTGAAATGGCTGGCTAGTGACAGTAGGAGAGCCAGATAGTCTTGGATTGTTCTCTGAGTAAGGCTCAAAGATGCTTATAACTTTTTCTCTTGGGATTTAAAAAAATATATTTTTGTTGATATCTTTTCTTTTTCTCCATCGCCAAAATTTTTCTCATTATCCTTCCTCCTTCCATTCTCAGAGAAACATTGCATATAACAAATAATATTTTTAAAGGAAATTGGCAAAAATTATCAAGAAATAGAAAAAAAATCTGAAAATATATGTAACATTCCAGACCTTTCATCTCTACAAAAGTGGAGGGTGAGAGTATTTTACCATATATTTCCTTTTGAAGCTATGCTTGTTTTCTATAGTTATGTAATATTAACTTCCTAAACTTTTACTTTGTGTTTTAGAAACAATACCAAGTGTCAGTTTCAAGGCAGTTGGAGCAATAAGAGATAGATAAATGGGGTTAAGTGACTTGCTTAGAGTCCCACAACTAGGAAGTGTCTGAGCCCAAATTTGAACCCAGAATCTCCCGTCTCTAGGCCTGGCTCTCTCTATCCACTGAGCCATTTAGCTGCCTTCTTTTGATTATTTTGTGGTGATTTTTTTTCCTTTTACAGTGGTACTTTGAGTTTAATTTGTTCTAGGGACAATCTCATAACATTTTGCTTGTGTGTCAAATCGAATTTCCCCATTTAAATGAATGGAAATGTAATTAATCCATTTGGGCCAAACAAACACATGAATTTTTTGTTTTATATGCTTTTAAATATGAAAATGTACTTTATAAATAACAAATATATTTATAGATAATAATAAAGAATGTAAAGAAATAAACTTTCTTATGAAATGTTATTTACTTTCAAGGTCAGACAAAGATGCTGGTGGAGGTTTTTATTTTGTGCCCTCTTGCTTAACATAACTTACTCTTCACATACTTATTGCTACATTGAAATTCAAAATTGACCTTATACATTAATTATGATATGTAATTTTATCGCTAAACTTAATGCTATTTTTTTACTTTATTCATCACCATTTTCTTCATTGAATTTTGTCTGTTTTGCCACACTACTCAATTTCACTTAGAGGTTGTTTCAACAAAAACCTTTTCATGGAAGTTTGTTTCTTTCACTCTTTCAGAACATTTTGATAACGTATGAAACAAGCATCATCACAGAGCTCCAATAGACAACCTATTGCAACTTTTTCTGGGTGTGTCTTTTCAATAAACTGTTTAATTTTTTTCCCAAATCCTCAACATTTCCTTAATCTCACTCCTACTGATTACCTTATCCACCTTTGGCTCCTCCTACAGGCAGAAGAAGCTCATGATTCAAATATCTGCTCGTGACTGAGAGCAAAAAAACCCCATTGTGGTTGCTCATGTCTCAAATTGCTCGTGATTTAAGGTGCTCATGTATCAGGGTACCACTGTATATTGTTGCAGTCATCCTGTTTTCTTGACTGACTCTTCACCAGTTCATGTAAATCTTTCTATGCCTCACTTTATTCATCATATTTGCCATCTTTGACAACACAGGAATATTCTGTTACATTTAGATACCACAACTTATTTAGCCATTCCCCAATCAATGGACATCCTCTTGGTACTTTGCCATCATGGAAAGTGCTGCTGTAAATATTTTGCTGTATTTGACATTTTCTTCTTATCAATGGCCTCCTTGGGGTATGAGCCTCATAGTAGGATCTCCTCATCAAAGAGTATATTCCCTGGGGATTTTATATAGAAATACTAACATGGACCCTATAGGAAGGTAGGGATGAACTTCTAGGACCCAAAGAGCCTACTGGGAGGAAAAGATCTCAGCTATGAACACAGCTCTCTATAAATGCGTTATCAGCTCTATAGCAAGCAATATCAAACCACCTTCATTTCCCAGTGAGGAAAGAATGGCACTTGCATTACAAAATTTATCAAGTTCTGAGAAGCAAAAATGTCCTTATATGTACAATAGGGAACAGCCCTGAAACCAGAGTGGACACTCAGAAATGAATCATGACAATTATGTGTAAGTGGCCCCAGAACTCTGTGTGTGTGTGTGTGTGTGTGGCAAAATGCCTTCAGACTTATCATGAAAAGGGACATAAAACAAGGGACAGACATCTGCTTAGATGAAGATGACCTCTAAAGCCAGGAGCCGGGAGCAGAGAGAAAAACTGTGTAACTGTGTTCAGCAGACAAGCTTTGTAATTCTGGCATTCTTGGATCTCCATCCGTCAGGGGCCAGGTTCCCCAGTAGAAGGAGGGAAGGGAAGAGGGAAAAGAAAGGAATATGCTTTTATAAAGGGCCTTTTAGGTGCCAGACACCCAGTACCTCATTTGATCCTCACAGCCCTGGGAATTAGGGGCTATCATTTTACATTTTACAGGTGAGGAAACTGAGGTGGATAGTGGTTAAATGTGACTTAATGTGGCCCAGGGTCATAAAGCGAGAAAGTATTTTGAGGTTGGATTTGAACTCAGGTCTTCCTGATTCCAGGCTCAGCACTATACCTCACTGCTTCCCATGAGGAAGCACCCTAGAGATGAGACTCCTTTCAGTGTCTCCCACACCTCTTCCGGACTACACTTCGGGTTTGAAGTATATGCCAGCAGAGATGACACACCTCTGAGAGGGTGGATTAGAGAAGGCAGTCTTTCATTTATGGGTTTGATTAGATGACAAATGAAGTGTCTTCCTGCTCTCAGATGCTGTGATTATGTGACTGCAAGATGCATCATGCTCATGGGGATCATGAGCCTCAGCTAGTCAGCAAACATTTATTAAGCTCCTACTATGTGCTAAGCAGGGGCGGGTGGGAGAGTTACAGAAGGAGGAAAGAGATAGTCTCTACCCCCAAAGAGCTTGCAATTAAATGTCTGCATGATGGCATCACTAGAGGCAGTGCCAAAAGGGTTCTTTGCTGCTACCCGTGTGCCCTGACCATAAATATTCCCAGTATGTGCCCCTCCGTGCACGTGCCCTGACCCCCTCTGTTCTCTGCTCCCGGGCTTCTCTCCATATGTCTATTCTTTCCTCTGTTGCTCTGGGTGTTTATAAGAGAGTGTGCGCCACTTCCTTCCTGTGATACTTCATTAAATGTCTTTGTTTGAATTAATTATGTCCTCTGACTGCTTAGAAAGTAAACACACCAAACACCCATGGGAGCTATGGTTCTGAGCACGGGGCTTCGCCTATAATGGGCATTAATATAAGTTTGTGGACTGATTTAAGCAGAGTCAGATCTTCAGGTTACTTTGAATATGAATATGTATATGTATATATACAAGTATGTATATATATGTATGTGTGTTATAAAAATAATAAATGGCAAGTTAAAAAATAAAACATTTAGATGGAAAAACTGTTCAGCGTGTGTATGTTTGTTAAGTCTCATGAGCTTGTAGCACTTTTGCTAATTTTATTTATTCTCCTTTGCAACTACGAACATTTCCTACTTGATAAAATGTGTAAATCTTCAGCTAGATCTTCCTTTAATTGAACATATTCACTCTGTCTTTCTCTTTACATTCTTCTTTCTCTTCGTAACCGTGGTTGTGTTTCCTGTGATTAGGCCCACATGATGCTCTACAGACAGCTTGGGCTCTCTTTGATACAAATATGGTTTTTATCAGTTTACCAAATGCCAATTTTTGGTTTATTTCATGATCATGGAAATAAATCTTTGCACTGCAAGAATTTTCTTTCAAATGGGGAAATACCATGAAATGTCTTTTATAATGAAAGCTTAAGCTCATTATGAACATTTCATAAAACTTGAAACCAAAGCCCAAAAGGATGCTGGTTTTTCCATTTACCATATGAATCACTCTTTTTAGTATTTAATGAGTCAGTTATTATTTGTTTTCCAAACATTAAAAAAGACAAGGCTAATACGACATAACTAAATATACTAGGAGGAAGAACAGCTCACATTTATATAGGTCTTTAGAGATTAGAAAGAAATTTTTTTACAACATGAAGAAGAGAAATAACAAGCATGTCAAAAAGGGTCACTGCCACAAGTAGCCCATCTGATGTACCAACTGCATCTGCCACACATCCAAGGACAAGGCAATCAAGAAGTTTGTCACCCACAATAACAGGGAAGCAGATGCTGTCAGGGACACCTGTGAGGCCGCTGTCTTCAGCTCCCGTGTATTACCCAAGCTGCATGTGAAATCACAATTACTATGTGAGCAAGATGCTAAGTAAGGACCTAAGCCATTGGTGCTGGGGAGTTGGGGAAAGTGAGCTCCAGAGCCTAGGTGTATTATAGCCAGCTCACTGTATCCCTACACAAAGTTGAACCTGAGTCAGAAAGACATGAATTCAAATCCTTCCTCTGACATTTACAAGCTGTGTGACTTTAGCCAAGTCACTTCCCTTCCCTCAGCCCAGTTTCCTCATCTGTAACCCCAAGGGACTCATGATCAAAAATGCTATCCACAGCTGTAGAAAGAACTGTTGGAATCTGGATGCAGATTAAAGTAACCATTTTTCCTTCATGACTTTTTTCTTGGATATGTGATCATCTTTTTCAGCATGAAGAATATGGAAATATATATTGCATGACAACACTAATATAGCCCATCTCCAATTATTTACTATCTCAGAGAGTGGGGAGGGAAGAAAAGGAGAAAGATAATCTGGATCACAAAATGTCAGAAAACAATTGTTAAAATTGTTTCTGCATGTAATTGAAAAAATTTAAAAATAATAATAACAGCACCCACCTCCCAGTGATGTTGTGAGGATCAAATGAGACAGTATACGTAGAACATTTTGAAACCTTAAAGCTCTATATAAATGCTAGGTATTAACATTATTGTTATTAAAAATATATCTCACGTCTGAGACATTATAAATGTAGGTAAAAGGGTGAGTAGCCCATAAATAGTCAGTATAATACCCTTCTCCTTCCAGTAAGTTGGAGTGCTCATTAGGTCCTAAAATTTCCAAAGGGCTTCTTGTTGTAATTGTTTAGTCATTTCAGTCATGTCTGTCTCTTCTTATCCCGTGTAGGGTTTTCTTGGCAAAGGTACTGGAGTGGCTTGCCATTTCCTTTTCCAGTTCATTTTACAGATGAGAAAACTGAGGCAAACAGGGTTATATTTTGTAGCTTTAGTTCCTTGATACCTCTCCTTCCAGCACTGCAAGCCACCTGTACAATTGTTTTCTTTCTCCAAGATGTGCATTATCTGGAAAATTTCCCTTCTCTAGCTCTCAAACTTGGGGTTATTTTGGAGGTAATCCTCAATGTTGGCACTCAAGAAAATTTTCTTTTCCCTAGCAAGTCCCAAACTTTGTCCTAATGGAGACACAACCCTCAGAAGCTTTCCCCATTGGACCATATAGCTCTCTTCTCCACAGCTACTATAAGGCTAAAAAGTCTTTAATGGTACTTGAAGACGAATTGTTAAGATATTTCCCAGAGGAGATGATTTTAAATGTGTGAAAATGATCATAGACAATATACTTCCAGAGAATGACGTTTCTTTAATATTTCATCTTGAAAATCGTGAAAAGTCATGGCATGAGGAACATGGAAATGTGTTCTATGTCAGCACTGGTATAACCTATACTCGATTATTTACTGCTTAGGGGGAAAGTGGAGGGGAGAAGGGAAAGAGGGACACAGAGAAAAATGCCAGTTAATAGTTATTAAAAATTGTTTCTACCTGAAATTGAAAAAAAGGAGTTAAATAAAATCACGAAAAGTGTACGTACACTAAAAAGTTAGCTGTTTTAAATATAAGTAAATCAATATAAAATAATATGGGTTTAAGAGCACTCCAGCTAGGTGTTCTGCTCCCTTTGGTGTCAAAAAATGTCAGCGGAATAAATATCGTGTGAAAAGATGTTCTTCTCTTTCCATCATCAACTATTAAAGCCCTCATGGGCTCTGATTATGAGCTTTGGTACAATCATTCTTGAGCACACAGGAAGGGCTCATAAAGGGTGGAAGAAACAGCTTTTGCAGAACCAAAGACAGCATTGCAGCTGCCTGAGCCCTTTCCTGTGTGTAATACCTTCAAACCTCCAGCAGCTTGCGGTATCAGCCCCTTCCAGAGACTCTCCTGGGGGACCCAGATAACACAGAACAGAAATGCGCAGAGCAAGCCACCCTGATAATCAGACTCCCCGGAAGTTCCCTGCTTTGCCACACAATCTTCCTGCTCAGTTGTCCTGCCTGGTTGTGGTCACGTTCAAGCACATGCATGATCAGAAAAGGAGATGGGCTAGACTAGAAGATGGGAGAGAGAGATTACAGATGGACAACAAAGGACATCCAAGGAATATTAAAAGAACCGGAGAGGGAACACAGGCTGTCGGGATCAGAGATTTAGAGCTAGAAGGGATCTTTTATGCTATCTACTCCAAACCACTGATTTTATAGATATGGAGCCAGGCCCAGACAGTTTAGGCAGTGAAGATCTAAAGTCACATGGGCATGGGCAAAAGCTGATTTAAACCCAGGTCCTCTGATTCCAAATCAGTTCCCTAGAGCACATTTATGGAAACAAATGAACTAGAGGCAGCCAGGTGGTTCAATGGATAGAGAGCCAGGTCCGGAAATGGGAGATCCTGAGTTCAAATGTGGCTTCAGATGCTTCCTAGCTCTGTGACCCTGGGCAAGTCCCTTAACCCTGTTTGCCTCAGTTTCCTCATCTGTCAAATGAGCTGGACAAGGAAATGACAAAACACTCTAGCATCTTTGCCAAGGAAACCTCAAAACTCACAGAGTTGGATATAACTGAAAAATGACCAAACAACCACAAAAATTGGACTAGAGACTCCAATGAAAGTAGGAAAATTTAACCACAGAGAGAAATATAGCACTGAGACTTGAAGGGTTGGGACTGGGGCCTGGAATTTGGCTTTATTCAAAAGGAACAGAATAGATTAAAGTGAGGAAGCAAGAGTAAAACACTATGAAATATTTTATAAAGAATGATTTTGTGATGAAATCCAGGATCTGAAGGGCAGAAGCACTGGTGAGGATAAGTGAAAGGAGATAGAGAAATAATATTAATGTGGGTTATGGTGGTGGTGGTGGTGGTATACTGTCTACCACCAGGACAGGAAGAATTAGATGAAAAGTTTGGAAAACAAATTCAAAGTCTGGCCCAAAAGTCTGATATTTAAAAAAATGTCAAAAGAAAGTGTGATATTGTAATGATAGGGAATGTCAACAAAATGGACATTGCCTGGTTGAAACTCGCTGCCCAAAGCGGTGATACATTTATGACTTTCATTCCTTTCCAGGTTGTGCTTTGGACCTCCTCTACTACTTGAGGCTCTTTAACCTGGAAATTCACTCCAGCCCTGGAATTCACATATTGGAAGTTCTCTCCCCCTTCTTGGGTGGCTCTCCCAGAACCTCCAGTTAAGGCCAGCCATGTTTCTTTCTTCTCCAAGCTGTATTCTGAACTTTGTCTATGATGTCTGTGCTCCAGGTACCTTTGTCCCTCTCTATTCCCTTCAGCTTCCTTTAATGTATTGTTTTCCTTCATCAGAATGTAAGCTTGCAGGAGCTAGGTCACCAAGGGGATAGGGAGCCAGGCCTGGAGATAGAAGGTCCTGGGTTCAAATCTAGCCTCAGACACTTCCCAGCTGTGTGAGCCTGGGCAAGTCACTTAACCCCCCATTGCCTAGCCCTTGCCACTCTTCTGCCTTGGAACCAATACACAGTATTGATTCCAAGATGGAAGGTAAGGGTTTAAAAAACAAATAGATAAATAAATAAATTCTGGAATGCCCAGATTGCTGTGGCTCACACTCCTTTATCAGATCCTGGGCCCCACACCCAGGGTCTAGAACAGAAAAGGATGAACAAAAAGGCCAAAGATGTAGGCTTGTTTCTAAGGACAATGTAGATTCAGTGGAGGAGAGAGGAGACCCTAAGGCTCACCCTCCCTTATTTCATGATCTCAGTGGCTGTGAGTGGAGTCACCTTTGCTCCTTCAGACCCAGATGTAGCAGAAGATACACTACACAGCTAGTGGGAAGTCAAAAAGAACGTCCACATATGCTCCAGTCCTCTGCTTTCCTGAAAGCAGCTTCCTAGAGCCTTGCAGGGGCTAACACCACCCGAAGTAGTCTGGCCTGGAATCTCATTATACAAAGCAGGAAGTTCAGGCCCAGGTCCAAAAAGCAAGGAAAGATGCTTTCAAGGGCAGTGACTGACTCAGAAATAGTGGTTGGCCCAGCCAGAGGGGGGGATTCAAACTCTCCAAAATAAAAGACCCTTGAAATAGAGTTTCAGGAGCCACTTGAATTAAAATATTCATTTCATGGCACTTAACTGGAAAAAAAATGATTTTGTCTTCCTAATTGCTCGCAGGTTCCTTTGGCTTTGACACTACCAGGTAGCTGAATAGCTCATCTGAGCAATCTGGATTTCAGTACTTATAGTCACTTTAATAACTGACCAAACTGGGCTCTCAGGATTATTCCTCTTTTGCTACTGGTTTGGATATCATTTAAACCTGTTCTAGGAGAGGATTATCATTCAGCTCCAACTGTGACCTTAATATTTGGTCCTGAGTGGGTCATTACATATAAGGGCAAAAAAGGAGTTTAGACAATGCTAAAAAAAATGAGGAAGGGAGATGTTACTTTCAGATGACAGAAGCTAAGAAGGAGGCTTCATGGAAGTGGCACATGAGCTGACCCTTGAAAGGAAAGGATTTCAAAAAGATGAAAATACTCAAGGAGGCACGTTTAAGCATGGTTAGAAGCCTTCATGAATATAAGGAGACCAGATGAAATCAAAGGCCAGCTAGTAGTCCAAAATAAATAAAAAGGCAGTAGATATTCTAGTAAGGATCTGAAGACGTAACCATTGCCACATTATTGGCCAGAGTTGGCTTTCTTGCCTTTTTTTCCTCCTGCAAGGTCAAAGAATTAGGATTTCAGAGCAATAAGGGACCCTAGAAGTCATCTAGTGCCACCCTCTCATTTTTTAGATTAGAAACTAAGGTCCAGGAAATTAAGTCACCTGCCTCAGGTCAGGAAGTGATGGTCTTATCTCTAAATCATCATGATTTTGTCTAGCCCTGTGTATATAGGCATATTCCACAAACTTTTTAATGAACCTAATTTTGAATGACTCATTTGCTTATTAAATTAGATATTGGCAGATCTGCCACAATATATATATATATATATATATATATATACAAGCTATTCTATTTATTATTATAACCATTAGTCATCTTGCCTACTTTCTCTCTCTCTCTCTCTCTCTCTCTCTATATATATATATATATATATATATATATATATTTACCAACATGCCACAATTTCTTTCTTCTACTGTTTGAATGTGATAATTCTATTTTCTTCTTTCCTACTTTTTTTTTTCAGGAACAAAAGCACAAAAGGTTTTTTTCAGTTTTTCATACTTCAGTAGTTAATGGGTCTGTGATCTAATAGATCTGAGTACTTTCCCCACTGGTGCAGTTCAAAAAGCTCCTGTGCTGATAGATTTAAAAGCATGGCGATTTAGAGCCAGAAGGAAACTGAGAGGTGATCTCATGGAGGCCTCTTACATTTCAGAAGAAGAAGAAACAGACTGCGAGCTGTGGACTGATTTGCCTTCTCATCCTTTGGGAACCATGCCCAACCATGTTTTTTCCACAGAGGATCCATTCATCATGTTGGAAGTCTTCTTCTAGGTGGTTTACTCTTACTGGGTACCAGTGAAATCCATGGGCTCTCTATCTATGTCCCACACTCTCTCCACTTGACTGGCCTATCTCATTTTTTGTGCAGACATTTCTTCACTGAGATACGTTATGTTGCTTCTTAAATGATGGTCATCTTGGGAAATATGCTGGATGCAGCTAGCTTATGCCCATCATTCATTTCTCTATTGCCTTTTGTTTGACCACAAATTTTATTTTTCAGAACTGAGCAGTCAATATTTTATCTAGTTATGTTAAGTTGCTCCTAAATTCTATTTTTATCCCAAGAGAAATTAACAAATGAATCAATTGAGTATTTCTTTAGTGCCGGACCATATATCCATATGTTAGTGTGCAAAGAATAAACTTAAGATAAGTATAAGGCAGATAAATACAAATAAAATTGAGAGGGAAGGCACTTGCAATTGGTTGAGGCCAGAAAAAGCTTCATGTAGAAGGTAGTACTCAAGTTGAGTCTTAAAGGAGCAGGGGAATCTAGGAGGCAAAAGTGAAGTGAATTTCAAAAAGTGAAATTCAAATATTGGGATGTCCAGGACAAAAGCGTGGAGACAAGTGAAGGAAGATTGTGTGAAAGGAGCATACAAAGAGACCAGTTTGGCTCAACTTTAGATTGCAGGAAAGGAAATAATATATAATATGCCTAGACTGGATTGCATTGGACTTTAAAAAATAGGGCAACTAGGTGGCTCAGTGGATAGAGAGCCAGGTAGGGGGACAGGAGGTCTTGGGTTCAAATCTGACCTCAGACACACATCCTAGCTGTGTGACCCTAGGCTAGTCACTTAATCCCAATTGCCAAGTCCTTATTTCTCTTTGCTTTGGAACTTATACTTAATATCAATTCTAAGACAGAAAGTAAGAATTTTTTAAAAATCAGAGGGATTTATATTTAGTCACAGAAGTAATAGGCAGCCACTAGTTTGTTGAGAGAGAAGAGAGTGACATGATTAGACCTATGCTTTAGGAAAATCACTTTGCTGGCCGTGTGGAGGCGAGATTGGAGACAAAAGGGACTTGAGAGGTCACTGCAATAGTCCAGGTGAGAGGTGATGAGAAACTAAACTAGAGTCAGTTAGTGGAGAGAAAGAGATGGTCGCACATATTGAGAAGATGGAAATGATAAATCTACCCTCCACCTTACCCTATGCCAGTCATTTTAATTATGAAACCAAAACCTGGGGGAGGAGGAGGAAGTATGTGATTCAGTTAAGTTTTACTATACATGATGTGATCTTATAACTTTTTATTATTACTTGCCCCATATTTGTACACGCTGAATTTGTTTTATCATTTCAGTCATGTCCAACTCTGTGACTTGAAAAAGCAATATTAATTTGGAAGGGTTAAGGATGGAAAACACCTGGGGATTAACATATAAATATTTTGCTTTTATTCAACAGAAATTAGAGCAGGGGTCCCCAAACTTTTTACACAGGGGGCCAGTTCACTGTCCCTCAGACCGTTGGAGTGCCGGACTATAAAAACCTAACCCTAACCTGGCAGCAGTATACACAGTGCGGAATCCCCTCCCCCAGATCGCTGCTCACCATGCTGATGTCTTCCATTGTTCAGCCCCATAATCCTTTGCATGGTGCCTCTTCTCATTCAGTTACTCTCAGAACAAGGTCCCACGTGAAGGATTATATCACTGCTCTTTGTGGCACCACCACATACAGTGCTCCTCTCACTGACCTCCAATGAAAGGGGTGCCCCTTCTGGAAGTGCAGTGGGGGCCAGATACATGGCCTCAGGGGGCTGAAGGTGGCCCCCCAGGCTGTAGTTTGGGGACCCCTGGATTAGAGGTTTGGGAAAGCAGGGAGAGGGAGAAGGAGGTCTTACAACTTAATCCATTAGTTTAAAACTCCTAACTGCTAATCCTATCTTATTTTATCCTAAACTCCCAAGGGCCAGTCCAACAGAAAGTTCAGAGATCTTACATATAGAGTCTTTTGGCAAGTAGAGGCTGGAGTCCAGATGAGGAGTCCTAGGTGGTCCAGAGAATGGCTGGAGCTCCCAATATTGTCCCTTAGTCCACCTAAAGGCATTGAAAAGCTCCCATCCACTCCTGCTTCAGAGGGCTGCTTGTAAGATGATCCAGAGGTGTCCATGAGAGCTCAGATATGCTTCCCTTTCAGCTGCAGACTCCCAAGTGAAGTAAACTGTCTCCCCAATGGTTTGGAACGTTTCCCCTGCCAGCTCTGAAGATTCTCTGCCTGTTAATCATTCTTATGCACTAAGCAAATTGCAACAGAGCCCATTTGGGGTTTTCTTGGCAAAGATACTGCTGTAGTTCACCATTTCCTTCTCCAGCTTATTTCATGGATGAGTACACTGAAGCATACAGGGTTAAGTACTTTGCCCAGGGTCAGCCAGCTAGGAGGTGTCTGAGGCACATTTGAACTCAGGAAGATGAGTTTTTCTGATTCCAGGCCCAGGAAGTCATACCAAAGCTCCCAAACTCTACTCTCAACTGCTCTCCATTGCATATTCACTGTAACGGCTCTTCTTCCATAGTTACTGGGCTTTTAGCACTCAGAGCAGCTTCCAGAGGGCTTCAGCAAATGGCATAGACCAGCATGGTAGCAACTTCCTGATCATTTGCCATTGGAAACTGTGGTAACAGCATTTGAAGAGGAAATTATCTTATGAAATGGACACTTTTGATTCTGTTTTCCCCTTTTAGCCCTTGGACATTGCAAGCTTCTGACTATCTGTAAGGGGATGACATGGAGTTCAATGAAAAACTCATCTGAAAAGTAATAGACAATACAGCCCAATAGTATCTTGGAGAAAAAGACCTGGAAAGAACTTTAACTGATTCAAGACATAATTAGGCACGAGTGAAGTACATTACAGGAAGGAAAAAATCCAAAAACATGACAAAAATATAAAAACTTTAAGTTAGGACAAAACAACAGTTTGGGAGCATCTAGAAATCAAATGAGATAATGCCTATAGAGTGTTTATCATAGTGTCTGGCACATAGTAGGTGCCATATAAGTGCTTATTCCCTTCCCTCCCTTTCCCCTATAAAATTTTAGTGTTTGGGAACATAGAAGTTAGTCAATAAGTCAATAGGCATTGGTTAAATGTGGACAAGGTGTCAAGCATTGTGCTAAATGATAGGAATACAAATAACTGTACAAGCAAAAAGAAAACCAGTCTCTGCCCTAGAGAGCTTACATTCTATAGGTGAAGATAGCATTTTAAAAGGGAGCTGAAAGGAAGACCAGGGAGAAAAGATACTCTTCAATAGTTGCAGTCTAGAGCCCTGCTGGCAAACCTAAGGCACTTGTGCTGGAGGGGGCTGCTCCCCTCCCTCTCTGTGTGCCTGAGGACATTTCTCACATGACCTGCCCCTCTCCTCAGCAGTCCAATGGGAGTCCTTCCTCCCTCTCCTATCTGGGGTAAGGTGGGGACTCATATACACATGAGGGATGCAGTTTGGGCACTTGGTTTCTAAAAGGTTTGCCATCACTGGTATAGAGAGTCAGAAGTAGAGCTGAGAGGCTAGCCTGAGCTCTTCCTCAAAATGAAGGTTCTAGGAGAGGAATTCACCATGGAAAGAGGGTAGGGTAGGGTGTAAACCTTAAAATTTCTTAGACTTGTGAATGTTGGAAATTTCACCATTGGAATGTGAACCCCATTGGCAAGGGAGGTTCCTCCTCCTCCCTTCTTAAGATTACTTTAGGACAGAAACCTTTTGCTGAACAATGGAAAGGGCTTTGACCTATGCTTAAGCATAGAACAGGAAGTTCTTTGAGTCATGATTGATTTTAGAATTGATACAATCTCCACCCTACTCAGTCCTAACAGGACTTAGGAAGGGCTGCAGCATAGATCAAAATTTAATTATTTGAGAATATGACCTTCAACAGACATGTGCAAAGCCACAGACCTCTGGGCGGTCCTGGGTTAAGGTAGAGCCACCATTGGCACAGGGAAGACATGGACAGTGATTGGTAGATGTGAGAACTGAGGGGAGGGAACTTGGATGGTTTCCTTAAAGATAGCGGGTTCTGAGGACTAGGGTGGTTGGTTGGAGAGGTTGTGCTCTGAGAAGCTTGCTCTGAAGGAAGCTAGAGGTGGAGTTCCCTGAGACTGTTTCTCCATTTTGGTCATGTGAGTGATAGGGACTGATCTCTTTCTTTGCCTCAGCTATCTAGTCTAAACAGAAGGGGTATTTAAGCCCTATTCCCTTCTCTCTCTCTCTCTCTCTAATACCTTTCTTCCTCCTGTTTGTAATTAAACTCCATAAAAGGTTGACTGCTGACTTGAGTTTTCATTTAGGAATTACATAGCTGAATTCCGCGGCGACCTTAAATTGATATATATATATATATCAGTCTTTTAAAGTGATTTCCTTGTCACAAGGGATAAATGGATCTTTCAGAGTAAGAAAGTAGATGGAACATGGTAGAAAAGTTAGGTGGTAATGTGAATTTCCATAACAAAAGTTTTATTGACACCTTTTGCTTTCACACATCAGAGTCATTTTCTAATATTCCCTCTCCACCATGAAATCTTCCTTAGTAATAGTGTTAAGGTCTGGAATTTCACCCACCACCATGGAAGACCGAGGACAATGTCAACAGACAAAGGGTCCTTTATTATGGACTGGTGCGCACCAGTGGGAACGTCTGCCATCAGAGTTCCGAGTTGCTTCTGACAGGCTGGGCTTTAAATACTTTTCTGTAGGCACGGTTTTCCAGCCACCTTATCTACTACATACCATCCTTGGAATTTTGCCTGCATGTATGGCTCCTATCTGCTTCCTACTATTCTTGGAACTTTGACAATTCTATATTATGGGGGTCTTCCTGCAGCTGGAGTTTGGCATATTTATTGGGGTCTTCCTGGCCTTTATCTGGTACCCACTACAGCTGTGGTTTGGCATGTTTATGATTCTTATGTTATTGGGGTCTTCTTGGCCTTTATCTGGTAGCCACTGCAGCTGGCATATTTATGGTTCTGACAAACTCCCAAGGCCAGCCAGCTTCTTTAAGGCCTTCCTGTATTTTCAAGGCTGGTCAATTTTGCCTCCCTCAATAGTAGATGCAACATTTCTACAACCCAACTCCCCCATCATCCCCTATTAAGAAAAGGGAACTATACTTCTCATGATTCTAATTTGTCTGAATTCAATTATTTCCCCTATTAATTTTGATAATAAAAACCAAAAGCAATAATAAATGTAAAGCAACTATTTAGCGAATGAATACATAAAGTGCCAAAAGGCTACAAACTAAGGGGTACAATGGAGTTAAAAATGGAGAGGCTTCCCAGAAACCAGGAGTTTGAAGCTAAATCTTGGTTGAGGAAGAATAGCAAAAATTAGCTGAGTATTCCAAATTTTACAAAGTAATAACATAAGCAATGGCATGAAAATGTAACTGATTGTTGTAAAAGCTATTTTCCCAGCAGCTATTAAATGTCCTGTGATTTGAAGGTTCCTCAGTTTCTCAACTACAAGCCTCTGACCCCTTTCCAGATGGTTGAGGGAGGGAAAAGGGGAGATAAAGTTAAACTCTAGAGACCAGGTCATTGTCTCTCCTCTTTAGTCTAGCTTTATTCCTGGCTCTTCATATGTAGATTTATCCATTCAAAGAATGTAGGGGCTTTTGGGTTCCCTTTTATTTTCCTAGATCAAATCATTCAAAATCTTAAATTGTAGTCAAAAGCTGGCCCTGGTAGTTTGTTCTTACTCTGGACTTATTTGAAATCTGTCTCAAACTATTTATCTCTGAGGTATTAGGTATCATCTTTCTGTTACCCTTGCTAGCCTAGTAGAATTGGACACAGAGAAAGCTCCCCCAACTCTCAACATCCCTAGGGTCAGAGGCCCATCTTCCTTTCTCCATATAGAGAATGAAAAAGAGTGAGAAAAATAATTATGCAGTGGCACGTACTACTGGTGAGACAAAGTTATCAGGTTGGATTTTTCCAAATCAAAAGGATGCATTTTCTTACCACCAGGGTAAAGGATTAGAGCAAAGGTCTTCCTTTTTCTTAGACTAAAGCTTAAACACTTCTTTAAAATTTTTTTATTTTATTTATTTTATTTTAAAAATTAATTAATTTAGAATATTTTTTCATGGTTACATGATTCATGTTCTTTCCCTCTCTTCCTCCCCACTCCCAAAGCCAACAAACAATGCCACTGGGTTTTATATGTCTCATCGGTCAAGACCTATTTCCTTTTTAATTAATGTTTACAATAGGGTGATCATTTAGAGTCTAAATCCCCAATCATATCCCCATCAAACCATGTGATCAAGCAGTTGTTTTCTTTCTGTGTTTCTATCCCCCAGTTCTTCCGCTGGATGTGGATAGCGTTCTTTCTCATAAGTCCCTCTAGATGGTCCTGGATCATTGCATTGCTGCTAGTAGGAGAAGTCTATTACATTCTTCTGGTTCTGCTCCTTTTACTCTGCATCAATTCCTGGAGGTTATTCCAGTTCACATGGAATTCCTCCAGTTCATTATTCCTTTTAGCACAATAATATTCCGTCACCATCAGATACCACAATTGGTTCAGCCCTGATTAAAGGACATACCTTCATTTTCCAATTTTTCTGCTACCACAGAGAGTGTGGCTATAAATATTTTTGTACAGGTCTTTTTCCTTATTATCTCTGGGGTACAAATCCAGCAGTGGTATAGCTGGATCAAAGGGCAGTAGTCTTTTAAAGCCCTTTGGGTATAATTCCAAATTGCCTTACAGAATGGTTGGATCAATTCACAATACCACCAGCAATGCACCAATGTCCCAATTTTGCCATATCCCCTCCAACATTTATTACTTTCCTTTGTTGTCATATTGGTCATTCTGCTAAGTGTGAGTGAGGTGGTGCCTCAGAGTTGTTTTGATTTTCATTTCTCTGATTTTGAGAGATTTAGAGCACTTTTTCATGTGCTTATTGATAGTTTTGATTTCTTTATCTGAAAATTGACTATTCATTTCCCTTGTCCATTTATCAGTTGGGGAATGGTTTGATTTTTTGTACAATTGATTTGTTTCCTTACAAATTTGAATAATTAGACCTTTGTCAGAGGTCTTAAACACTTCTATTGATCTTTCCTTTAAAAAAATCATTATCACTTTCCTCACAATGAAATATCCTTCTTCCACCAATAGAGCTATTTCTTATGATAAATGTAAGGGGGTATGTGTATTTTTTTTTTGCCCAAGTAGGTTGTATATGTCTCTATGGTCTGACTAAATGTGGCTCAATGGAAGGCAAGAAAGGAAAGATTTGTTATCTCTGGCATCTCCTTTCTCCATCCTTCTCCAAGGGAGACTTGGTTCCTGCTAGGAGAAGCTGGAGATTGGAGCTAGAGGTTAGCCACTCTGCTTTCCTCAGAGTGAAAAGGATGCTGGATCAGAATGATATCTATCTGTAATTTTATATATTGTTAGTTCATGGGAAATATCTTTTAGATTCAAGTTAGAATCCTGATTGCTATTTCTTAATGGGAAATGGATGCCCCAACCTCTGTTTCCAAGGTTTGACCACATCCTACCATATGCTACTTTTACAATGAACACATATAGCAAATAGTAAGGGTCAACCTTGAAAAACACAGAACCACTAAAGTAGTTTAAAAGGACAAGTTGTGATATTTAAATCACTTTTAAAGATTGACATAATATTAATTTATGGTCACCATGGAATTCACTTATGAAATTCCTAAATGAAACACTCATGTCAGAATGGAGTTTTATGGTGGTTTTATTACAATGGGAGTAAGAAAGAAGGAGAGGGAGAGAAGGAAAAAGAGGGAAAGGGAAAAGGTTAACTCAACCTTCTGGCAGAGACAGAGGGAGTTTAGGCCTGAAGGACAAGGTAGAAAAGAGAATCAGTCCTTGACTCGCGTGACCGATCTGAAGGAAAGCTGTCTGTGGGTCTCCTCCCTGCTCAAGTTCCTAGAACCAACTCCCGCCTAGCCCTGTTCACAGGAAGTCAGTGAATTCCAGAGGCTGTTCCCTACCTCCCTTCCTGTGCCTCACAAGTGCCAATGGTGACTCAAGCTTGGTTTAGGACAGCCCAGGTGGGCAGTCATTTATTCCTGATTTGCCATTGCCTAGCACATGCCCGTGTAGCGTGGGTGTGCACAATTTTGGGTGCCAGACCAAGCAAGATGGAGATTTACAATTCACAAAGTCTTTAATCAGGACAAGGGAGACAGAGTTCTTATGGTGACCACATAGAGTCATGTGCATACACAACATCAATACCACTCTGGACTAAACTCTAAGACTCTGAGAATAATGTTTCTGGGAAAAACACCAAGAATGAGAATTTCCATCATTGGAATTTCCAATGAACTGAAGAACTTGGGGTCTTATGTGCATTTTGGGGAATAAAGGAAAGGAAAGGCAACTGATTGGCTTACATGGAGACAAAGGAAGGAAGAGTTCAGCCAGAGCTGAATTATGAGAGAGAGGCCTAGGTACAAGGAGAGAAACTTCTAAGATAGAAGGGTCTTTAATATTAGATTAATATCTACTACTCCTATCTAGACTGAGATCATTGGGTACTTGAAGGTTTATTGTTCAGTCTAGGACAAGCTTACTAATCCCATCTAGGGTGATTCAGGGGTGCCTGAAGGTTTAAAAACAAAGTTGTCATATATAAACTCATTTATCCAGGTTAATAGAAAAACAGGGATATTTATAAGAAT
This sequence comes from Monodelphis domestica, assembly GCF_027887165.1. Lineage (NCBI taxonomy): Eukaryota > Metazoa > Chordata > Mammalia > Didelphimorphia > Didelphidae > Monodelphis > Monodelphis domestica. The sequence continues at coordinate 177,495,105 of NC_077229.1, read as the reverse complement.
TTATATACCAGAAAGTAGCTCTACCATTGGAAGCAAGATAACTAAGCTCAACCAAGAGTCCTCAGTCTTATTCAAGGAGAAATTCTCTAAAGATTCTAATGTAACAAACTGGCTATAGGGTCATGAGAGGGATATCCTGATATCCATCTCTTCTCATGTTAGCTTCTTCCCAGAGACTTTTTCAGTGACCTGAAAAGATGTTGGAAATACCCTTTCCCCAGGATTTCACCAGCCACTGATGTCATAAACTGTCTCTGTTATTGTATGCATTTTTAAGCATGAAGAAGAGAAGCCAGGTCAAGAGGGTGAGAGTTATGGCCTCCTTCATCTTGTCTCCATATGGGAGCCAAGATAGTGGAGTAGAAGCAGGGAAAGCTCAAACCACCATGAGAATATTCTCCAACCAACCTTAAAATAATGCCACGAAATGAATACTGGAGTGAAAGAACCAATAAGGAGACAGAGTGAAGCAACATTCATGCAGAGAACAACTTGAAAGGTAGGCAGAGTGTCTGGTTCACTGGGGTGAGAGAGGAGCACAGCCAGTAGGAGGCTACAACAAGGAGCAAGGTAGAATCTAACAGCAAGTTCCCCCCACCCCTACATCTGTGGTTCTAGGTTCTGAACCTGGGCTCAAGCCAACATCCAGACTCTGAGACCCTGCCCAAGCCAACATCAATGCAACCCAAAACACACCCTGTAAAATTCCAAGCCCCAGGCCCAGTTTGTAGAGAGGACCTGAATCCCAGCTTGAGGCAGTCTGCAAGGCATTCCTGCTCTATGTAAATCCAGAGCTAGGGCCCTGGATCCTCAGTGAAGACAGTCTCAGGGTGCTGATCTGTTGGAGCCCAGACCTAGTTAGCCCTTACCAAAGCTCAAGGTTGTTAGGGGTTTTTAATAAAAGTTTGGACTGGATTATTTAAGAATAGGGTCACCAGGACTTTAATTAATTCCAAAGAGATTTATTTTTATAATTTATTTATAAAATATAGAAAGAGTGAAAGTAAGAAAAATCAAAGAGAGGATAGGGTAAGATATCTAGGCTAAGCACTAAGTATTTTGCTTCTGCCCCTGACTTAACCCAGGCAGGGCTAATTAGTCCTTAGCCAGAGAGGCTTCAGCCTTGAGCGGAGGATCTGGAGATACAGGAAGTCTCTCTCAAGAAGGTTGGTCTCTCCTGAGGCTAGTCACTTCAGAAAATTCAGGAAAGGAGTCAGCCTTTTTCACTTACCACATGTCAGTCCAAAGGAAAGCAGTCTGATATCTTGAGCCCAAGCTCCTCCAAAGTCAGGTTGAAGACTGAAAAGAGAAGAGCCACCTCACAGGAAGTTTCTTGGCATTTTTAAAGACCATTTCTTTTCGTCACTTCCTGTGACTTTCTTCATTTGACATGTACAATTACAGCTAAAGCTTTTGATTAGGACTGCCCAGGGGGTAGCCAGTAGATTCTGATTGGTCACCCACTATTGCCCATGTGGGTCACAGACCTCCCCCACTCAAGTGTGAATGGGGTGTATACACTTTTGGTGGTTAAATCTAAAAATGGGCAGGGGAGAATTAATTTAATCTTCACAAGCAGGGGAGAGTTAATTTCATTTTCACAATCAGGGGAGACTTAATTTAATCTTCACAAGGTGGAACCCCAGGGCAAGGTAGTCTAAGATGTGCCTGACCTGATGAAGCCCAAAGTGAGACCAAAGGCCCCCACCCATATCTGAGACTAGACTTTGAACCCCAGCACAGGTAAGTGTATGAAACCATATTTGTTTGAACTTGGGTCTTTTTGACTTGAGCTCAGTGCTCTATTCCCTGTGCTACCTATAAAGCCTCAATAAAGACTGCCCAACAAAAAAAATCTCCAAAAGTCGATTTGTTTAAAGCCATATTAACTGCTACTGAAGTGTTGAGAGGGGCTGTGGCCATGCTTGCACACTGTAACAGATTGAGACTCCCTGAGATTTCTTCCATTACCTTTCAGGGATTTTTACTTTAAAATATAAGAAATATTATTCCTATATTTCCTAACTACAGATTCATTTTTCTCATCTCTGTGTATCATGGGTTCTCCTCCATGCCAGTAAATTTCCTTTTCAAATTTTGGCATATATGTCCCAAAAGATGACTTGCCTGATTGATAGGATCATAAAATAGAATATTTTCCAGGGCAGCTGTACTGGGCCAAGAGTAGTTTTCTAAGATACCAATTGAACACTCACTCCAGCTTCCTTGTCTAAGGTAATGAATTTGTTATTATTTATTATGCTTCCTTGTTTCATACTTTGATGAATATTAAGAGATAAAGAATTCTGATGCTGATTGGGAAATATAATAAATGAAAATAAAATTTGTTAAATATAATATTAATAAAATATTGTGGTTATAAAAATATATAAATTATATATAAATTTATATAAAATTATATATTATATAAAAATTACTCTCAAGACAGGAGTCTGTTAGTAGCTCTTAATAATGTAATTTTAATAAAAATGGAGATATATGAAAAGAGAAATGAAAGAAGGGGACAGAAATCTCACGTATCTAGAAAAATACCTAAGCCGAAATTCCAAGCCCATTAAGCTGCAAAAGCCAGAGAGAGAAAGAGAGACAGACAGACAGACAGAGACAAAGAGAGACAGACAGACACACACACACACACACACACACACACACACAGAAAGAGAGAGAGACAGAGAGACACACACACACACACAGAGACAGAGAGACACACACACACACACACACAGAGACAGACAGACACACACACACACACACACAGCACTCTGTTCTACACCTTTTATCCTCCATGTGGGATAGGACAAAACTTAGGGAGTGGTTTTCTAATATCACAGAAGTGAAGGGTTAGGATAATGGCACAGGTAGAAACTGGTGAGGAAAAGCTGGAAGATTGAAGTACATTCTTAGAATCTGAAAATATTTTGTTGTTTCTCCTCATTAAACCTAAATATAATCATGGGAGTTATATGTACATGAAAGAATGAACTCAGGAATCCATTGTGGTATATCATAAAGGTTATTCCATTTCTACCATTTTTCTTTTCATTTGAAGAATAAAATAAACTTTATGGTTTTGAAAAATTAAAAAAATGATTTATTAAGTGAGGGGAAAAGCAGTTATATAGCACCTACTATTTGTCATGTGCTAAGTGCTTTAAAAAATTCACCTCAATTGATCCTCAACAATTCTGCAAGGTAGGTATGATTTATGATAAATGATGATGTTGCCCAGAAGGTAAAGACAGATTCTCAAAGTTTTCAGGATTTAAAAAGTGAGTTTTTAAAAAATTATTATTATTATTTTTTTACCAATTACATGTAATAAAATTTCACATAAGTTTTCTGCCGTTATATGATCCAAAATGTCTCCTTCCCTCCCTTCCCTCCACCCTCCCAAAACTGGCAAGCAGTTTGATCTGGGTTATACATGTATCATCATGTAAAACTTATTTCCATGTTGTTCATTTTTGTAAGAGAATAATCATATAAAACCAAAACCCCAAACCCCAAACCCAAATAAACAAGTGAAAAATTATATATTTTGTTCTGCATTCTGACTCCAACATCTCTTTCTCTGGAGTTAGATAGCATTTTTGTCATAAGTCTTTCAGAATTGTCCTGGATCATTGTGTTGCTGAGAGTAGCTAAGTCTATCACAGTTGATCATTCCACAATATTGCTTATGTGTACAATGTTCTCCTGGTTCTGTTTATTTCACTTTGCGTCTGTTCATGAAGGTCTTTTCAGCTCTTTCTGAAATCATCCTGTTCATCATTTCTTACAGCACAATAGTTTCCATCACCATCAAATACCACAATTTGTTCAGCCAATTGATGGACATGCCTTCAGTTTCCAATTCTTTGCCACTACAAAAAAAGCTGCTATAAGTATTTTTATACAAGTAGGTCCTTTTTCCTTGTCTTTCATCTCTTTGGAATCCAGCCTAGTACTTGTATCATTGGATCCGTGTATTCATTGTTTTACAGCCCTTTGGGTATAGTTCCAAATTGTCCCTCAGAATGGTTAGATCAGTTCACACTTCCACCAGCGATGCAATGGTGTCCCAATTTTGCCACATTCCTTCTTCCAACAATTATCGCTTTCCTTTACTGTCATGTTAGCCAAAAAGTAATTTTATGGCATAATATGCCAATAATTTTGGAATTTGAAACTTGTGTCAAACAGATCCTCCTTCCAATGTATCTTTGGATTAAATTCAATCTCAATACTAATTGAAATTCAATATGGACACCATTTGGAAAAAAACCACCATTGTGATGGTTTTAATTTTATATTTATAATTCTTATATAATCTTAATTTTGTTTTCTTTTTCCTCTGCTGGCTATAACAACAACTCCTGAAAGTAGTTCAGAAAAATCTTTTAGTAGAAATCAACATTTAGTGTGTTTTTTGGTTCCAGTAGACTTTATATTTAGAAGTGAAATATAGTTAACACTAATAAGCCTTGTACTTTTGACAAGAAAGATAAACATAAAAAATTTAGTTTTTCTGAGTTTCAAATGTTAAGGAAGTCTCCATTAGGATTTATAGTGCCTTGTTTATAGAACTTAGATAAGACAAAATGCCTGAGCACTGGTTGGAAACAATTAATAGGATTCTGGCATGTCCCACAGATTCACATGGTAAAATTTCATAAAACCAAGGGTCTCATTTCTTCCAGGAGGCTTTAATTAAGTTTTATACAGACAAACTGATAAATTTTTAAAATTACAATTTGATTTAAATTAAATAGCTTTAGGAAATGTGCTAAAATAGTAGTCTGATAAATATTTAATCAAAGCTTTAGGAAAATAAGTTTATATTTTTGTCCCCAAACTACTCAACAATTGACCTCTAAAACTTGAATCCCAAATGTTCAAGGACTACGTTCTATATGAAATATCAGGAAATGTTTCACAAAAAGTCTAAGAATTAAATATGAAGCTCAATAGAACTGAGCAAGGATTTATTTTTTCTTTTTTTTTTAATTTTATTTTGTTATTTTTTTTGTATATATCTTTTTTCAAGGATTTATTTTCACAGGAAAACTAGTAGCTTCTTACTTCAAGTGATTATTTTAGTAGAAAATGAATAATGCTACATTTGGTAGTGGTAGGGTGTTGTCATTCAAATAATGCTTACAAAAGTATTTCTTTGACACATACAACATCTGTTCCACATCTTATGCATGCAGGGGGCTCTAGCAAATGTGGATATGCCAGAGTTGCTGGCAGAACATAGTGATTAAGATAACCACAATTTTCTGTTTTTAAATGTCATTCAAAAGTATCCAACCATGACCTTTGCCAGTGCCCACTCTTATTGTCTCGAAGAAGACTAAGTAGATTTCAGTTTTATTCATAGATTTGAGCATCTGGGCCTATAGAAAGAACAAAAATATTTAACATTTATCTCTAAACTGCATCTTTTTGGAGAGTGGGTTTTTAAGAGAAGAATCCTCATAACATTTTAGATTTTAGGATAAAAATCAAAATCTGGAAGGGCCCACAGATCAGAAACCCGGTCCAATGTCTTAGTTTTACTTATATTTGAGGAAATTGAGGCCTAGTGAGGTTATGACTTTTTCAAGGTCACAAAGGAATTTGAAGCCAGGTCCTTTGTCTCCTAAGCCAGTGCTTTTCCCACTGTACTCTAGATTTCCACTGATGCACTGGAGCCTCTTCTGGTTATCTTGTATTTATTGCTATGAAGCTATTATTAGGGTTACAAATCAATTTATAATAATTAGTAGGTAACGTGGTCCGGCCTCATTATGTGTCTTTGGGTTGACTATTTTTCATTTTTTCTGAGTACAAATTTCTTAATAACTCATTTCTTTCTTTCCTTTTTTCAAATATATTTTAATTTTCCAATTATATGTAAAATTTTTTTAACATTCGCTTTAAAAAATTTTGAGTTCCAAATTATTTACCTTCTGCCTTTTCCCCCTCCTTGAGAAGGCAAGCAATTTGTTATCAATTTGTGTGAATGTAAAATATACCCCCATTCTAGCAGACTCACCTCTTTAGATAGAACACCATTTTGAGTCATGTGACTGGACTGCCACATGGTAGTTCAGTTCCTGACCAGAAAGAAGTCCCCAATGGTGAATGGGTCTGAAATTTAGGACTCTAGAACTGGGTCAGCAGTAAAGCCTGGCCAATTAGAGATTCCAAGAGGAAGGAAAAGATTAGATTTATAAGCCAATGGGAGAAACAAGAGAGAGGACTCTTTTTTTTTTCTTCTCAGATCAGAGCTTCTCTCTCTCCTAGTGTGGAGGAGAGAAAAAGAAGTCTGCAGAAGAGGCACCTTATTTGGCCTGAAGCAGCTCGTAGCAGCTTGCACTGGGCCCATACCATTTGTGCTGAAGAAGTGTGGCACAGCTTAGAGATATTTTTGTAATTAGGCTGACCAGGTGACTTTCTTTATCTTTCTAACTTTTACTAATATATAATTGTAATTTAATATACAGTCTCCAAGAAATTTTTAATCATTACAGAGTATATGTATCAAGTAATACAAAACATATTTCAATATTAACTATTTTGCAAAAGAAAACACTGACCAAAAAAGGAGAAAAATAAAGTAAAAAAGGTATGTTTCAATATGAATTCAGAATTCATCAATTCTTTCTCTGGAGGTGGATAGCATTTTTCATCTTCTTTGGAATTATTTTGGATCATGGTCTTTTTTTTTTTTAAACCCTTACCTTCCGTCTTGGAGTCAATACTGTGTATTGGCTCCAAGGCAGAAGAGTGGTAAGGGCTAGGCAATGGGGGTCAAGTGACTTGCCCAACGTCACACAGCTGGGAAGTGTCTGAGGCCAGATTTGAACCTAGGACCTCCTGTCTCTAGGCCTGGCTCTCAATCCACTGAGCTACCCAGCTGCCCCCCATGGTCTTTTTTTAAAAGGATTTTATTTATTTTTAACATTCTTTTTCTGAAAAAAAAAAAAAATTTCAGTTCCTAATTCTCACCCTTCCTCCCATATCTTTCCTGTCATGAAGAAGGCAAGTCATATCATAGCAATTATATGTGTGAAATAAAAAATGAAGAAAGTGAGAAAATTATACCTCAATTTGCACTCAGAGTTCATCAGTTTTCTCTCTGGAGATGGATAATATTTTTCATCATAAATCCTTTGGCTTCTCTTGGATCAGTATATTGATTAGAGTAGTCAAGTTTTTCACCATTGATCAGGATTACAATATTGTTGTTACTGTGCACAATAATCTTCTAGGCTTTCTTGCTTCACTTTGCATTAGTTCATATAGGTCTTGCCATTTTTTTTAAACCATTCCCCTCATCACTTCTTATACCACAATAGTACTCCATCACTTGTCCTACCCCCTTATTGTCTCTGGTGTTATAATAGGAATGGCCAGGAAGGAACCTGGTGCTGTTGTCATGGCTCCCTCTAAGGCCCACTATTGGTGACCCTGCTGAGCTCCAGGAATTTGCCCACCCCAGTTTTACAAACTTCTCCTTTAAAATTCCCAAGTTGTCTAAGGCTGGAAAATGTCTCCCTCTGACCTTTTTTTGGCTCTGCTTCTCCAAAACTTGGTGTGAGAAATTATTTTAAAGTTGTTTGCAGGGGAATGTTGGGATAGTTCATCCTGTACTGCCATCTTGGCTCCATCTCCAAATAACTTGTTTCAATATAGTACTTTAAGGTTTATAAAATATTTTCCTCCTACAACAAACCTGCAAGGTAAATAGCTCAAATAATTTTGTTTTTAACCCAAGGTAGTTAATTCTTAGTCAGCTAGGTTGGGTACCTATGGATAGGATGTGGATAGAGTGCCAGGCCTGAAATCAAGAAGACCCAAGTTCAAATATGGCCTCTGGACAAATCATTTAACACTGTTTGACTCAGTTTCCTCATTTGTAAAGTGAACTAGAAAAGGAAATGGCAAAACACTCTAGTGTCTTTGCCAAGAAAACCTACACTAGCAATAACCAAAGGAAACTCTCAGAACTCACTCAGGTAGGTAACTTAGAACCTTCATTTCCCTAATGATCTGGAACTCTGCTATGATTTATAGTTTAGTCAGTTGTCTAGGCACTGAAATGCACATGTGGCCAGTATGTCAGAGTCAAAATATGTCTGCAAGTGTTTTTTGTTTTGACTCAAGAGGCCAACTATTTATCCAGCATATGCTAAATTACTTTTCTGTGCAAGTATTATCCTTTACATATAAGGAAAATGAGACTTGGAGATGGAATGATTTCTCCAAAGACCCTTTAGCTAAGAGGATCCAGGATTCAAATGTATGTCTCCTGTCTGCAAGAGGCTCTCTTTCTACTCTACCATTCTGCCTCTAATATGGGGGTACATAAACTAGCCAAAAAATACAGACATGATAAAGATAGGTAAGTCTTGTATGTAAATACACAGATAAAGTATCTGTCTTTTTATGACATGGGTAGAATATGGTAGGGCAGGTAGGTGGCAGAGTTGACAGAGCTAAAACAAAAATATATCTGATTAAAAGAGATAAGGAAGGAAATTACATCTTGCTAAAAAGTACTATAAACAATGAAGTAATACCAATACTAAACATATATGTGCTAAATGGTATATATTTAAACGTTTAAAGGAGAAATTAAATGAACTTCAGGAGGAAATAGCTAAATTATACTAGAGGGGTCCTCAACTTCCCCCTTTCAGATCTAAATAAACCAAACCAAAAAATAAACAAGAGAGAAGTAAAGGAAGTGAATGAAATCTTAGAAAAGTTAGAATAGATCTCTGAAGAAAATTTAATGGGAATAGAATGGAATATACTTTCTTTTCAGTAGTACACGGCTTTTACACAACAATTGACCATGTTTTAGGGCATAAAAACTTCACAACCAAATGCAGAAAAGCATAAATAATAAATGAATCTTTTCCAGATCATAATACAATAAAAATTATAATCGATAAGGCTCTATGAAAAGACAAATAAAAAATTAATTTGAAACTAAATAATCTAAAGGTAAAAAGGAGTGGTAAAAGAATAAATTATAGAAGTAAAAAAATGCTTACATTAATAAAAAAAGAGAAAATGCTGATCAATAAATTGGGTATGCTATTTATTATTATAAAAGTAAAAAAAACTAGAAAAAGAACAAATTAAAAATTGTTATTTAAAGACTAAATTGAAAATCCTAAAAATTAAAGAAATAATTAATAAAATTGAACTAATAAATAAGAGTAGGAGTTGGTTTTACTAAAAAACAAATAAAATAGACAGCATTGGTTAATTTGATTTAAAAAAGGAAAGAAGAAAATCAAATAATTGGTATCAAAAAATGAAAAGGATGAATTTACCACCAATGAAGAGGAAATTAAAGCAATCATTAGGAGCTATTTTGTCCAAATACATACCAATAAATCTGACAATCTAAGTGAAATGGATTAATATTTACAAAAATATAAACTACCCAGATTAACAAAAGAGGAAATAAAATACTTAAATAATTCCATCTCAGAAAAAGAAATTTAAAAGTCATCAATGGACTCTCTAAGAAAAAATCCCCAGCATCAGATGGATTCACAAGAAAATTCTATCAAAGATTCCCAGTACTACATGAACTATTTGGGAAAATATGCAGAAAAGGAATCCTACCAAATTCTTCTTAAGAAACAAATATGGTATTGTTACCTAAACCAGGAAAAGCAAAAACAGAGACAGAAAATTATAGGCTAATTTCATTAATGAATATGGATAGAAAAATTTTAAATAAGATACTAGCAAGGAGGCTACAGCAATATATCACAAGGATCATTCAATATGACTTGGTAGGATTCATGCCAGGAATCAGCTGGGCCATAATATTAAGAAAACTACTAGCATAATTTACCATATCAATAACCAAACTAACAGAAATCTCAGGATAATCTCAATATATGCAGAAAAAGCCTTCCACAAAATACAATGCCCATTTCTATTAAAAACAGTAGGGGGCAGTTGGGTGGCTCAGTGGATTGAGAGTCAGGCCTAGCGATGGGAGGTTCTAGGTTCAACTATGACCTCAGACACTTCCTAGCTGTGTGACCCTGGGCAAGTTACTTGACCCCCATTGCCTAGCCCTTACCACTCTTCTGCCTTGGTACCAATACACTATATTGACTCTAAGACAGAAGGTAAGGGTTTAAAAAAACAACCCACTAGAAAGCATAGGAATAAATGGGTCATTCCTTAAAATATGTACTATGTACCTAAAACCTTCAGTAAGTATTATCTGCAATGGGGAGTAAGCTAGAAGCCTTTCTAATAAGATTAAGAGTGAAGCAAGGATGACAATTATTATCACTGTTATTGAATATTGTATTTGAAATGTTAGCTTTAGCAATACAGAAAGAAAAAGAAATTGAAGGAATTAAAGTAGGCAATGAGGAAACTAAACTATCACTTTTTGCAGATGATGTGATGTATACTTAGAGAATCTTAGAAAATCAACTAAAAAACTAGTTTAAATAATTAATGACTTTAGTAAAGTTTCAAGATACAAATAAATCCATATAAATCATCAGCATTTCTATATATTATCAACAAGGTCCAAGAGTAAGAGTTAGAAAGAGAAATTTCATTTAAAATCACTCTAAACAATATAAAACACCTCGGAATCTACTTGCCAAGGCAGACACAGGAATTATATGAAGAGAATCACAAAATACTTTTCATACAAATATAGTCACATCTAAACAAGTGGAAAAATACTAATTACTCATGACAATTCTACCTAAATCAATTTATTTATTCAGTGCCATACCAAACTACCAAATAATTATTTTATAGAACTATAAAAAATAACAAAATTCTTCTGGAAGAACAAAAGGTAAAGAATATTAAGGGAACTAATGAAAAAAATGTGAAGGGTGGTACATAGCAGTACCAGATCTCATAGTGTATTATAAAGCAGAAATCATCAAAGCAATCTGATAGTGGCTAGAAATAGAATGGTTGATCAATGGAGTAGATTAGATACACAATACAGGGGTAAATGACCTTAGCAATCTTGTGTTTGATAAACCCAAAGATCCCAGCTTTTGGAATAAGAACTCACTCTTTAACAAATATTGCTGTGAAAATTGGAAAACAATATGGCAGAAGCTAGGTATAGACCAATATCTGTGAATTTTAGATTTTCTCCACCATGCTTAGTCTTAGAATTCTAGCAACCAGGAATGTCTGCACCTCTACTTAAAGATTAAGTGTTGAGGAGGATGGCCTATGACAGACGTGCTAGAAAGTGACAAATAAGAAACAACTGACAGACCCCCTGGGCTGTCCTAAGTGAAGCTTAAGCTACCATTGGTACATGTGAAACGTAGGAAGTGATGTAAAGAACGGTCTATATAATTCGTGTCACTTCCTCTCTCATTGTCTCTGGCAGAGATGTTGCTCTCTTGCTCATGTGGCTCATGGTGGGGTGCTTGGCATCTTGGTGGATTGGCGTTTGCGGGCTGTTGAGGTGACTGGAAGAAACTCTGTAGCGTGGGTTAGGTGAAGCATCTTCCCTGAAGGTCCTTGGTGAGGTAACCGATTCCTCCTTTCCTACTTTTCTTGACCTCCAAACTCCTATCTGGCTTGCCAGAGTAGTCCAATTTCTTTTTTCTCTCTCTCTTCTTAATTTCTTCCCTCTATTGTAATTAAACCACCATAAAATTCCCAAACTGACTTGAGTATTTTATTGGGATTGAATCGATCCTGGTGACCACTAGTATAATATATTCGGTCAATAACCCCTAAATTTTACCCCTTACATTTGTTCATAGTTTTTTTTTTAATAGTCTAGTCCTCTAATGGTCTGAGGGACAGTGAACTGGCCCCCTATGTAAAAAGTTTGGAGACCCCTGGATAATCTCTAAATTCCCTTTTAGCTCTAATAGTCTGTGATTTTTCTTTTTCCTCTCTCTTCTAGGGCTGACAATTGAATTGTAAACAAACCAACCATGCCTCACCCATCTCTATCCCTATAATTCTAGTTGGATGTCCTAAAGGCTTACTGAAGGCAACTTCTCCACTTTCCATCAGCAGGTTTGCTGGGTTGGAACTCCAGGAACATCATGCTACCCAGGATAAACTGATAATCTGAAATCTCATCACTGGGCTGATCTACTGATTCTCAATTCCTTCAGGCTGCCCTCCCCTCTGACCAAAGGACTGAAGGGTAGAGCACTAAATTCCTCTCAAAGCTGGGAATCTGAACTTTCTAACTCCTCCATTTTCCATCAGTAACTCTACTTGGTTTGAATTCCAGGAACATTCTGTCCCATGGTGGATCCCTACCTCCCCTTCCAGCTTCCTTTCATGAGTTATCTTTCCCCATTAGATTGTAAGCCCTTTGAGGATAAAAATTGTTTTTTCTTATTTGTATCTTCAGTGCCTAGCACAGTAATTATTGAATTGAGTTTCAAACTACACATCCAAAACAAAACTCATTTTTCTTCCCATAGCCACCTCTCTTTCTAACTTCCTTATTTCTTTTTAACGATTCTATTATCTTTCTAATTACCAGGTACCTCTGGTATGAGGGCTTTCTGAGCCCTTTTCAGGACTGCTTATCCTCTTTTGGTGTTCACCTGCTACCCAGTTCTCACCTGTGCCTCCAAGAAGCTGTAGCATGTACAGTGGTCACATCCTAGCAAACCATCTCGGCGGGTGGGTTAAACTAGGCTGAGAGGAACCAACAGGCCTCAAACTTGTTGCTAGTTAGGGGAAGGTCTACTACTGGCATGTGAAGACTTCTCTTAGCAGAATGGGTGAATGAGAGCAATTTGTTCCAATAGCCATGAAAGTGACTGAAGGAGGTATTATGGACCTCCTAGAGATTGGTCATATAATTTCTTCCTCCATTAAATACAATTTATGCATGAAGCAGCTGGGTGGCTAAGTGGATAGAGTCAGGGCTAGTCATGGGAGGTTCTGGGTTCAAATATGGTCTTAGATACTCTCTAGCTGTGTGATCCTGGGCAAATCACTTAACCCCAATTACCTAGCCCTTTCTGCTTGTTTGCCTTGGAACCAATACTTATTGATTCTAAAACAGAGGGAAACAGTTTAAAAAAATGTCATTTCAGTTTTCCTCAGGTATGAAGGACAACGATCAAGTTCAAAATCCTGGGATCACCTATGATTTTCAGTTTCCATCTTATAACCCATCAGTGTGGCCCATCCTGGAGTCAGGAAGGACTGGGTTCAAATTTGGCTTTGGATATTTACTAGCTATATGGTGTTGGGTAAATAATTGCTGTTTGTCTCAGATTCCTCATCTGTAAAATGGGAATAATGTGCAGATCAAACGAGATAATAATTGTAAAGCATTTGCACAGTGCCTGACACATAGCAAGCTTTCTATAAATATTATCTATTATTATTGTTGTGATCATCATGTCCTGTTAATTCCACCTCCACAATATCTTGCATGTATCTCCTCTCCACTTCCATTTATCAGAGTTCCATGGACTATTTCAATAGCCTCCTAAGGGGCCTTCTTGCTTCCAGTTTCTTCCCTTTACTAATCCATTAGCCACAAAGTTGTCAAATTGATATTCTGAAAGCAGAGATCTGATGGCTTCACTCCAGTGTTCAAGAAACACTCCCAGTTTTCCCTTAGATCTAGGATTAGAAAACAAAAACAACAACAAAAACTCCTCTGTTTGGCATTTAAAGTCCTTCACATTCCAGCTCCAGTTTACCTCTTTCTTTACATTATTCCCTTCCTCTATTTTATATTCCAGCCAAAGTGACCTACTCATTACATAAAAGTGCTTAGGCACTTTTACTCCTACCCTGAACTATACTTTCATCTCTATATCTTGGAATCCTTAGCCTCTTCAAAGGCTCAGCTTCTGCCCCCTCCTATAGGAGACTATCCTGATTCCCTGAGTACTAGAGCCCTCTCCCCTACTACTTGCTTTGTATTTATTTGTATAAATGGAGATTTTGAGCCTTCGGACTTCATCCCATTAGTCCATTAGTATTTCCCAAAATTCCATTTTCCTGCATCCCCATGTTTTTTTGCATGATTGTATTTAAATGGCTCTAACTCCTCCCTCGTGCTCTGTTGGACCTGCGACCTGGCTGAATGAAGTCAGGCAGTCCTTTTGTTTTAGTTATTATTAATAAAACTTTATAAAATATAATACATAATTATTGATTATTAATTTTAAAACCCACATACTTTTATCAGTCAGTCAACAAACATTTATTTATTAAGTGGTTATTGTATTCCTGGAACTTCATTGAGTGATGGGAATGCAAATAAAAGCAGAGTCTCTACTCCTCAAGTAGCTTACATTCTTTTATTTTTAATTTAACTTGTTCCCCCAATTGCATGTCAAAAGTTTCCAACATTTTTTCAAAGATTGAGTCTTGAATTCTCTCCCTCCCTTCCTCCCCTCAACCCTTTACCTCTACTGAGATGGTAAGCAGTCTCATATAGATTTTAGATTTTACATGGGCAGTCATATGAAACACTTACAGGTGCTATCATGTAAAACTTGTGGAAGGAAACTCAAATAGAAAAAAAAACTATGAAAGAAAAAAGTTCCCTTTGGTCTGGATTCAAATTCAGTTCCTTTTCTCGGGAAGTAGATGGCATTTTTTAATCATGAGCTCTTTGGGATGGTTTTGGATCATTGTATTGCTGAGAATAGCTGTTATTAACAGTAGTTCTTTGTAAAGTATAAGGTTACATTCTAAAGGAGGAAGATAACAGAAGAGGGAACCGAAAGGGAGAAGAAAGAAGATAGTACTCGCGGGTGTGGTAGAGAAAGTCCAATGGATACGTGTCAGTAGTACAGCCTAGAGAGAGAATGAAGACATTTTTGGTCTGGGTTTCTTCTGTAAATTGGAGGTGCTGGAAGGAACCAGTCAATCAGCAGATGAAGTCTCCAGGAGGAGGGTACTTCCAATGTGAGTAGTAGTACTAACACAGGTGGAGGGAACTTCCAGGGTGAAGGGGCTTCTTTGACCTGGAGAGAAAATCCTATGGTGATACATCCACAATGCAGCAGATTTTGTATTTACTTTCCTTTTTTTTTTAACTTACCTTTTGTCTTGGAGTCAATACTGTGGTAGAAGAGTGGTAAGGGCTAGCTAGGCAATGGGGGTCAAGTGACTTGCCCAGGGTCACACAGCTGGGAAGTGTCTGATGCCAGATTTGAACCCAGGACTTCCCATCTCTAGGCCTGACTCTCAATCCACTGAGCTAGCCAGCTGGTCCCTATGTATTTACTTTTCTGAGTGTTTATTTCCTTTAAGAAAATTTAATCTCTTTTAAAGTAAGGTTGTGTTCCATTTTTGTCTTTATATATTCAGAGGTTAGCACAAAACCTGGAACATAGTAGATTAATAAATGCATAAATTAATTGTGTATATTTTAGTCTCTTCTGACTCAATAGTAAATTCCTTGAGGTACTTCTATGTACTTCTTTGGTATTTACTCCAAGGAATCTATTACTAAAGGCTTGTTGAATGAATTAAGTCACTGGCCAGATGGTTTAACAATAAATACTATAAATGGAGTTATACTTTTCAGGTAGGGAAAAGTTGAGGTTCCACAGTGTCAGAAAATATTTTAAAATGTTGATAAAACACTTAGAAGCAGTGTGGCTGTGTCCTGAATGGAGATCATACTGGAGGAAGAACTGGGTTCAAACCCAATTCTGATACACATTAGTTGCTGTGTGACCCTGGACAAGCTACTTATGTTACTGAACAAAATTATATGCATTGACAGGAAGAATTTCTTCCCAAGGAATAATTTCCCTATACAAGTAAAGTCCAAGGTTGGGGCATAAGCCAATTATTTAAACATAGTGCTTGAATTTTTCTCCAATCCCTTCATTTTACAGTTAAAGAAACTGAGGCCTAAATTAAATAGCTTACTTAAGGCCACACAGGAAAGTAGAAGAATCCGAATTTAAACTCAGGTTTTTTTCCTTCCACATTCAGCACTTCCCACTGTACCATGTTGTTTCTAAATACTCTATAATTTTAGGTTTTGTTATTTCACTGAAGCAACAAATGGGAAAGGCTTAAAAGGGCCAGCTTTTATTACTGTGTTCTCCATTAATGTGGGGAAAAAAAATACCAACAAGTTCTGCGATCATAAGCTTACCGTGACCTTTTTAGTTGTCAATAGATTCCTTTCTTTTTGCTGGTCAACATTTTTCATTTATTGAGAAAGTCTAGACCTAGAAGGGTCTCAGAGCAGTAATATCAAACTCAAATAGAAATGGGGCCACTCCACCAGCTTGTACGTAAGGATCTGGTGCTATATGTTGACTTAGAAAACCATTAATTTTTATTAATGTGTAGTTCTATTATATGATCTAGTTGTATATTCTAATATGTATGTGTGCTTTTTAAAAAAACCTTTATCTTCTGTCTTAGAATCAATACTTTTCCAAGGCAGGATAGAGTAAGGGCTAGGCAATGGAGGTTAAGTGACTTGCCCAGGGTCAGACAGTTAGGAAGTATCTGAGGCTGGATTTGAACTCAAGATTGCTAGTGCCTAGGCCTAGCTCTCATTCCACTGAGCTACCCAGCTGCCCTTAATATCCAACTTTTATTTGCAAAATAGTTCCCAATTACATATTAATCAGTTTTGGGACAGCACTAAGAACTGTCTGACCCTTTTGTCTTAGAACT
This sequence comes from Monodelphis domestica, assembly GCF_027887165.1. Lineage (NCBI taxonomy): Eukaryota > Metazoa > Chordata > Mammalia > Didelphimorphia > Didelphidae > Monodelphis > Monodelphis domestica. The sequence goes on along the minus strand of NC_077229.1, from coordinate 177,478,437 downwards.
CACCTCAGACTGTTGTCCTTCATTTTCAAAGAGGATGAATGATATTACAGGGTGATGTCTTGACTTGTATGTAAGCTGTTTTTAAATAAGGCAGAGTTACACAAAGTCATTAGCCTTGCTCTCTCTTCCAGTCATCCAAGTCCAGGCAAGACAAAAGCCAAGGTGCCTGGTGATGACCTTGGATACAGTGGATGATCTTAGCATCTTCCGTGTCTGACCAAGTTCTAAGGGCTCCACAGTGCTTGCTTATGGCAATGGAAACAAATTCTGCTGCAGGAAGTTCTCACATTCTTGGGATAGACATTGTACCTAATTCACCCACAGGTTAGTGGCTTGTTGGTTACCTTCAACTTGGTTTAGTCCATTTGAGTACACCTTTGTATCATCTGCAAAGAATAATAATTTATTTCCTCATTGCTTCTTCTAATTCCTTTGATTTCTTCTTCTATTGTTATATCTAGAATTTCTAATCAATAGCGAATGGCAGTGGTGATAATGGGCATCTTTGCTTCACTCCCAATATTACTGGGAAGGTTTCTAGCTAGGTTTAGCCCATTAGCTACAATGGTTTTACTGGGTGGCTTGCTGTGTCTAGAGGTGAGTTGGATGGCAGGTAGATACCAAAGGTGGGCAAGCAGTCCTGAAAAGGACTTGGCAAGCCCTCATGCCAGAAGCAAGGTTAAAGCTTGGTCAAAGGCACTCAGGTTATAGAAATATAAAAGAACTCTGGTCCTTTCAACTCCTGTAAACAACCTGTAAACATTTATGAAGCATCTACTATGTGCCAGGCACTTCCCCAGCACACACACAACACATTGCCTAGAGCTCAAGCTTTCTTTTCTTTTCTCCCCAATTCAAAAAGTAGTTATACTACTAATAACTATCATTTATATAACACTTTTAAATGCCTCATTTTGTCCTCCCATCAACTTTAGAATGTAGGAGCTTTCACTGTTTCCAGTTTTTTTCAGATGAGAAAATTTGGGAAGAGTTAAGTGCCCAGAATTACACAGCTAGTAAATGACTGAGGCAGGATTTGATTTCACGTCCACCTGACTGCAAGTGCAGCACTGATCCACTAAGTGCCTGCAATGGCAGGCACTCTTCAGCACAAAGGAGCTGGGTGGCATTCTACCAAATAGGCTTCCATCCTTTTTACATTCTACATATGAAGTGTGGTACCAGGCTTTCTTTCATTCCATCTGACTTCGTTAAAAGTTAATCAGGTTCTTCCAGAAAAGGGTGGAAGTGATAATGAAAGATTCTGACATCTCCCAGGTCAGGAAGAAGGGCAGAATAGAACGAAGTTCTCAAGCCCTGCCCCAAAATGGCGTCGGAATCCTCCCTTCCTAGTCTTGTCCAACCCCACCCTTTCCAGACCCCAGAATGGGCGTGTCCTACACGGATGGCTCTGCCTCCCGCGCGCCTCAGAAGCGGGGTGGGTGTGCAGTTGGGTCCGTGCACGCGCTAGAGGACGCGCACGCGCCGCCGCCGCCGCGGAGGGGGCGGTTGAATCCGCTGTTGACTTAAGGAGGGGGTGGTAGTGGAGGGGGCGGAGGAGTCTCTGGAGCGGCGGTTGGGAGTCACCTGTATACGTAGGGCTGCCTGCCGCGTTCCCGGCTCGGCGGGTCCGGATCGGGATAGGCTTCTAGAAAGACCCGGGCGGCGGCAGCGGTAGCATCTGCGGCTGCGGCGCCTCCTCTGTGGCGGCCCCTTGCACCCTCGGGGAGGGGCTTGTGCAGCCCCCGGGGGAGGGCGGCCAGGCGGGGACGCCGCCAGCCGCCGGCGGCTCCTTCATCCCCTACCACCGAGAAGCTCTTGAGCCTCGCGGATTGCTGCCGGGCGTCCGGCCGGGTAGGTTCTATACCGCAGCTCTGAAGGGAAAACTTTCCAAGCGCTTCCTCCAGCGCGGGGAGTCGTCATCCTCCCCCTCCCGGGCGGTGGCGGTGGCGGCGGCGGTCGACGCCATGTTGGGGTCTGGGGAGAAAACGGGGCGCCTGGCTGTCCCCTCCCGCCTCAGGTTGGACACGCGGGATCCCTGCCTTCTCTGGGGCCAGGAGCTGGGGTCAAAGCAGTCGCTGACGTTTCCGTGCCGCCCCCTGCTCAGCCCAGGACCGCTGGAGGCCCGGTGCGCACCCCAGGAGTAAGTCCCTGGCCCAGCGGCCGGGTATCCAGAGGAGCCGGGAACGGGGAACAATCTCAGTTGGTTAGAGAAAGAAATGGCAGCTACACCATAGCAGTAGCTTTGGATCTCCGAGGTGTGCCTGGGGTGAGGGGAATCTACGAGAGTGGGTGCTGCCTCAATGAAGGACCTTGTCTTATACGGCTTGTCCGTATCCTCTGATTTTCTCAGATGTGAACAATTGTTCCCTGGACATTATTTCTTCTGAGGCTTTTAAAACCTAGGATGTTATTTAACCAGAGTCTGTCTCATTATCTCTTGCTGTGTCTTACGTCCCTCGCAGGCTTTGGGTACATTTGGGTATAGAAAAGAGTGTACATAATGCGATTAACCAGAGACCTTAACTTTATGCTATTGCAAATTAAGTTAAAATGTTAGTTGGCTTTTTTCTTCTTACTGGTAGTTGACTTTTTTCTTACATAGTTGAAGATTGTTTAAAGAGATTTAGACCAAAAAAATCAACGTGCTTATTAGACCTGTTGTCCCAGAAATAAGATGAAGTGAGCTAAACAGTAACAACTAATTTTTCACCTGTTCCCGAGACCTTCGTGTGTACTAGATTCCTAGTTCGGTATATTTCTTTTATGACTTCCAGTAGCTAATAGGGAGTTGAGGTTATTCAGCATTATGAAACCCCGAAACAAGTTTTTTTGCTCAAGTTCTGACGATAGAATTTGAACTTTATTAAACATATTAAACGTAATATTTGGCGATATCAAAAACCTTCTTGTTTAAAAACTAAAATAGAATATTTAAATAGGATAATACATTTAAGGCTTTTAAGAATATTCAGAATTAATCCCTTAGAAACAATTGATCATAGATAGAGACCTGGAAGGTATATGAAGAGGCCACCTGGGTCTACTCCAACCTCCTCATTTTACAGTGAGGAAACTGACCTGAGGAGGTTGCAGTTTGCCCAGAAATAAGACAGCAGGAAAAATTTGAATCTAGATCTAATAACGTCAGAACCATTTTATTTCTATTTTTCTACATAGCCTAATGTACTGGATAATTTTTTTCAAAGCATCTTTTTGATCAGAGATATGTTGCCATTCACCTGAGTAATGAGGATGACATTCTTTTTTGATTAGTTTAACTGAATCTTAATATCTTAGAGTAGTTATGTAAGAAATTTGGAATGAACAGTTGACTTTTTAAACTCTTGTCACTGCCTATTAAATACATCTTCTAGTTCTTCATAATTTATGTGCTTTGCTCTAGTCTTAAAAATCAGGCTCCAAGTATAGAGCTCCTCCTTTAAATTCAAACTTTTTTCTTAGATACTAGATGAAAGACCAAAGGTAGACTGCAGAATCCTGAAGGGTGATCCATATGAAATGGTTGAGGACTTTTTAGAAAATCTAATTACATGAATTTGTATGTTAGTAGGGGATGCTGACATAGCATTTCTGGATTAAGTCCTGATAAGGTATGGGTCCATCTATTTTTTTCATGAAATCAAAGCTGGAGAGGACCATCAGTGATAAGTCAGAATTGTGATGTGTCCTTACTAAATACAATGAACAGTTTCTGAGAATAGTTATTATCAATTAAATACCAATATTCACATCATATAGAAAAAAACTGGATAATGTCTGACACTAGGCCTTTAATGGTACACTTTTTAATGAATAAGATTGAACTCTTGACTGCTCTTGTATTAGTGCTATAAATTTGTATTTTTGTGTAGATAATGGGCAGTAATTCACTATTATTATGGTTGGGGACTAGACTGGACTTTTGATTTCATTGATATAGTGAATTCCTGGATGAGAAAGTGAAGTCAAGTAGTAACTTTCTTTGCAACATAAGAGTAGGATTGAGTTTCCTTGGGCATTGAGAGGTGAAATGGCTTGCCCAGGTCACAAAGTTAGTACATACCAGAAGCTGAATTATATTGAAATATTCCTGCTTCAATGGTCTTTGTCCTCTCTGCCATGCTGTCTCTTTACTATTATTGGAAATGAATATTTGTATTTATATTTGTAATATTATAATTATATACATAGATTTCTGATTATGTGGTCCACTGTTGAAAAAACTGGAAACATCCCTGTTCTAGAGCTTTATAGACCCTTTATCCTATGGAATATTCTTCCATTAATTGACCATATTATTTCAGCCCTTCAAAGAATTACTAAAAACCCATCTTCCCAGGAAGTCTTTTTTGACTTGACATCTCTTCTTCCTAAATATCTATTTAGGATTGCTTATTAATCCTACATTTCTTGAGTCTAGGAGGTATATTTTATCTATATGCTGTGTCCTTAATCCTGTGCCATGAACTCAGGTAATACAGTTTTTTTCTCCTGAGGTCATTTTAATTGCATGGAGGTACTCTGCAGTCTATTTGGAAACTTCAAAAAACTGACTGAATTTCTTTGGATGATTTGGTGACTCAGTGTTATACTTCAGTTGCTTAAATATTTGTAGAAGTTTTATAGATATGGAGGAGGGTGCAGTTATTTGAACTCAACTCTCTACCAATAACAAAAGGGAAGTATGTTGTAGATCTACATAATGTAATCATTATATAGAGACATCCCTCACCAAGGTGACCCCTCCCAACTTTGTTTCATAATAACATACCTAGGAAATAGTATACCTAACAAAATGTTGCCAAGGTGGAGATAAGTCCCTCTGTACCTCTGAAGTACTTGTTCAGAACCTTTGATACTAGGGCTTAATCATAAGTGGTTGCTGGTCAAATCTCAGGGGTGTACTCTCATGGGCTACTAGAGAAAAAGGTTCCCGGTCCTAGGTGACAGAGACAACAGAGAGGCATGTGTGGCACAGTTCACTCTCACCCTTACTCAGTATCTACAATGGTAGTATGTAGTATAAACTTAGTGAAAATGCTGGTTGGGTGGATTTTATATTTTAGATGCTTATGTATGTGAAAGATAGTAGATATTTCATTAAAGCACTTGTTTTGTATGATGAGCTAGATAGAATACAGTTGTATAGCAAACTAAACAAGAAATGTTTCGGAAGGTGTGTAAAGTTACAGTCTTCAACAATGCAAAGTAATGAATTCTGGCATTCTATTCAATGATAGAATAACTAAAAATATAATGACCAAAGTAGGACAGGTTACAATGATAGGTTATATAAATCTACTGAAATAATTCCTGATGAAAAAGCAAGCTAAATTACTGGTCATTGTAGAAGGGACAAAAGTGATGCTTGTGCAGTCTGAACATCATAAACATTTCAGCCTTTTTAAGTCCTTAAGGGGACTAGATTTAATGATGTGGCACAGGGAAACATTCTTGCATGGATGTTGATCCTTCAGTTCATCTATAACTAGAGACAGCAATTTATGGAGAAGAAAAAAATTTGGAAATCATAATCTTTTTTTCCTATAGTTGAAGGACTGTCATGTGGATCCCCAGGGATTACATTTCTTTCTTTGTCAGAGGTCAGAACTAGGAGCAATGGGTAGAAGTTGCAAAGAGAAATTTAGGCTTGATGTCAGAAAAAAACCATGAGGCTTTAAATAGCATCTAGTTCAAATCATTTTGTAGATGAGGAATTAAGGTCCAGAGAATTGTGTCTTATCCAAGATCACAGAAACAGTAATAGCAGATGATTTAAATTGATGTCCTCTTTCAAATTTTTTGCTTTTCCCTTGTACTATGAGTGCCAGGAAAGTAGTAAATTTTCCTCCTTTGAAAATCTTCCAGAGGCAGAATGACTACCGATGAGGTATATTAGTATTGTGGTTGTTGTTTCAGCAATTCTGAATAAGGCCAAGAAGGATAGTGGTAGGTGTTTTTCTATCTCCACAATATATATCCCATCCACATCTGAACCCTTCTCCACTCATGACTACCACACTATTGCAGTGACTCCTATTTAGTCTCCCTGCTTCCACTCTTTCCCTTCTCCATTCTATCCTCCAAACACCTGTTAAATTGATATTCCCAAAGCACAGCTCTGTGTCTTTCTTTCCCTACTCAAGAAATTCTAGTGCTTCTCTCTTGCCTCCAGGAAGAAATAAAAATCTTTATTGTAAAAATCCTTCAAAGTTTAGTTCTACTTTACCTTTGTAGCCTTATTGCTCATTGCTTTCCTTCATGTACTCTGCATACTTGCTGTTTCCCCATACATGGCATTAAAGTTCTGTCACCATGCTTTTGCTCTGGCTATCCTGTATGCTTTTGATACATCAGTTCTACCTTTTATTATTTATTTTCTTTATAGTTCAGCTCTAGTCACCTCCTTTAGGAAATCTGTTCTGATTCCTCATTTGTAGTACCTCTCCTCCCTCAAATTATTTTCTGTGTTTGCTTTTCTGTGTACATTTATTCCTCCTGTAGAATGTAAGTTCTTTGATGGCAGAGATAGTTTTGTTTTTCTCTTTGCATTCTAAGTGTTCATTATAGTGCTGGTACACAAGTAGACTATTAATCAATAAGCATTTATTAAATACCTTCTATGTTCTAGGAACTGTGCTAAGTGTTGGGTATATAAAGAAAGGCAAAAGAGATTCTCTGCCCTCTAGGACCTCACACACAGTCTAATGGGAGAGACAACATACAACTATGTACACTAAAGCTGTATACGATAAAAATAGGAAGTAATCAACAGAGGGAAGATACTAGAATTGGAGGGATTGGGAAAAGCTTCCAATAGATGGAATTTTACTAGGACTACAGGGAAGCCAGGAGGCAGAGATGAGAAGGGAACCTTTCAGAGATGGGGGATAGCCAAAGAAAATGCCAGGGAGTTCGGTTTTGATGAAAATGGGGAGGCAGGGAGTGAGGGTTAGGGAGCTGTGAGGTGTAAGAAGATTGGAAAGAGGAGGGGAAGAGATTAGGTTATGAAGGACTCTGAATGACAAGTGGAAGAAATGATATTTGATACTGTAGGTCAGTGGTGTCACCAACACACCAATCTGCCACATGCTGCTGAAAACACTCTGGATTGGGGCCAGAACCAGATTAAAATGTAATTGAAGGAAGTAGTCTAGTGGCTTAGTGGACAGAGCCATACCTGGAGATGAGAGGTCCTGGGTTCAAATGTGTCCACAGAGACCTAGCTGAATGACCCTGTTGCTAGCCCTTACTGCTCTTCTGCCTTGTGACCTATACTAGTAAGATTTTTTAAAATTTATTTTTTAAAATTTAATTTATTTAGTCAATTTAGAACATTATTCCTTGGTTACAAGAATTATATTATTTCCCTCCCCGCAACTGATGCGCAATTTCATTGGGTATTACATGTGTCCTTGATCAAAACCTATTTCCATGTTGTTGGTGTTTGTATTAGGATGTTCATTTAGAGTCTATATCCCCAACCATATCCCCTCAACCCATATATTGAAGCAGTTGTTTTTTCTTCTGTGTTTCTATTCCTACAGTTTTCCCTCTCAATGTGGATAGTGTTTTTTCTTGTAGATTGTTCCAAGTTGTTTGGATCACTGCATTGCCACTATTGGAGAAGTCCATTACATTTGATTGTACCACAGTATATTGGTCTCTGTGTACTTTGTTCTCCTGGTTCTGCTCCTTTCACTCTGCATCAATTCCTGGAGGTCATTCCAGGTCCCATGAAATTCCTCCACTTTTTTATTCCTTTGAGCACAATAGTATTCCCTCATCAACACATACCACAATTTGTTCAGCCATTCCCTAATTGAAGAGCATCTCCACATTTTCCAATTTTTTGCCACCACAAAGAATGCTGCTATGAATATTCTTTTTTTTCCTTTTAAACATTATTTTATTTGGTCATTTTCAAACATTATTCATTGGAAACAAAGCTCATTTTCTTTTCACCCCCCTCCCCCTCCCACAGGTGACACATAATTCCTCTGGGTATCACTTGTGTCCTTGATCCAAACTCATTTCCATGTTGATGGTATTTGCATTATGGTGTTCATTTAGAGTCTCTCCTCAATCATGTCCCCTCCACCCCTGTAGTCAAGCAGTTGCCTTTCCTCAGTGTTTTTACTCCCACCGTTTGTCCTCTGCTTGTGGATAGTGTTTTTTCTCCTAGATCCCTGCAGATTGTTCAGGGACATTGCATTGACACTAATGGATAAGTCCATTACGTTCGATTGTACCACAGTGTATCAGTCTCTGTGTATAAGGTTCTTCTGGCTCTGCTCCTTTCGCTCTGAATCACTTCCTGGAGGTTGTTTCAGTCTCCAAGGAATTCCTCCACTTTATTATTCTTTTTAGCACAATAGTATTCCATCACCAACATATACCACAATTTGTTCAGCCATTCCCCAATTGAAGGGCATCCCCTCATTTTCCAATTTTTTGCCACCACAAAGAGCGCAGCTATGAATATTCTTGTACAAGTCTTTTTCCTTATTATCTCTTTGGGGTACAATCCCAGCAGTGCTACGACTGCATCAAAGGGCAGTCTTTTTAGCTCCCTTTGGACATAGTTCCAAATTGCCCTCCAGAATGGTTGTTCACAGCTCCACCAGTAATGCATTAATGTCCCAACTTTGCCACATCCCCAGCATTCATTACTTTCCTTTGCTGTCATGTTTGCCAATCTGCTAGGTGTGAGGTGGTACCTCAGAGTTGTTTTGATTTGCATTTCTCTGATTATAAGAGATTCAGAACACTTTTTCATATGCTTTCATATTAATAGTTTTGATTTCTTTAACTGAAAATTGCCTATTCATGTCCCTTGCCCAATTTTCAATTGGAGAATGGCTTGATTTTTTGTGCAATTGGTTTAGCTCTTTATAAATTTGAGTAATTAGAGACCTTTGTCAGAGGTTTTTGTTATGAAGATTGTTTTCCAATTTGTTGCTTCCCTTCTAATTTTGGTTGCATTGGTTTTGTTTATACAAAAACTTTCTGATTTGATGTAATCAAAATTATTGATTTTTCATTTTGTAATTTTTTTCTAGCTCTTGCTTGGTTTTAAAGTCTTTCCTTTCCCAAAGATCTGACATGTATACTATTCTGTGTTCACCTAATTTGCTTATAGTTTCCTTCTTTATATTCAGGTCATTCACACATTCTGAGTTTTATCTTGGTGTAGGGTGTGAGGTGTTGATCCAAACCTAATCTCTCCCATATTGTCTTCCAATTTTCCCAGCATACTAAGTAAGATTTTAAATAAGTATTTGGAAGATATTTAACAAAACAAATAAAAATACACTAACATAGATAACGTTACATTTTAAAACTTAAGTCAATATGCGAGGATCCTTGGATGATAAGAAACCAATTGAGTTTGAGTGTGTGTACATGTGTGGAAGGAGGTGACATAGTTAGACTTTAGGAAAATCATATTGGCAGTTGGACTTGAGCAGGGAATGATTTGTGGCCAACTGACCAACAAGGACACGATTGCAATAGTCCAGGCATGTGGGGATAAGGCCTGCACCAGGGTGATGGCAGTATCAGAGAAAAGAGGGAGTATTTGAGAATTGCTGCAAAGGTGAAATAGGTTTTGGCAACAGATTGGATGTAGTGAATGAGAGATATTGAGAAGACAGGAAGGACACTTAAATTTCAATCCTGGGCAAGTAACAAGTGCTTGTAAAATTGAATTTAAGATAATAACATTAGTTGAACTAAGCAGTTTGAAATGAAAAAAGTGTGGTCAGTATGGAGAAGGGTGGTGAAAGGAAATTTCTTTATCTTAACTCAGTCAAGTACTTAGAAAGCTCTACCCTTTTAGCTCAGTCAGAAACTTGTGAATCCTTTGATAAGAGTTTACTCCCTCAGAGGATGAGAGGTGGATCCCACAGACACTTCCCCCCTGGGCAGTATTAGGCAAAATACAAGACTGCTATTGGTTTCTGTGAAGAGGGGAAGAGACAAGACATGGGGGGTGGGGGAAGGAGTATAAAAAGAGACCAACATGATCTGGAGGCCATTCCCTCCCTTGATTTTTGGAGAGCTTGGCTCTCTTTGCTACCTTGGTTTGTGGAAAGACTGGTTCCGGAGATTCCTTCCTTGTGGAGAGACTCTTTCCTTGGATTCTGCATTGACTTTCTGGTGGAGATCAGAACTTGAGGAAACTCTTGCCAGGGGGTTGGGGGGTGGGGTGGGCTGAGCCCAACTTCACTGGAGAAGCACTTAGGGCTGGTAGACTTGTTGAAGAGCTCTGTCTCTTTTCTACATTTCCCACATTCACTTTTTCTACCTTGTAAATAAAAGCTACTAAAAGCCATTTTGACTTAGGGGCTAATATTTTATAAACGTGGACCATTTTTATAACTCATATTGAGTCAAAACCTAAATTTAAATCTTAAAAGGATAGAAATGGTAGTATAGGTTGTGGCCAAATTAAAGGATGAGTTTAAAAGTGAGAGGCAAATAAAACTAAAATTAAAAGATTAAAGATCAGATGTTAAAAGTTCTAGAAATGTTTTTGTATCTCTGCTTGCTTTATGCATTAGAGAAAGGACTAGATAGATAAGTAAAATTTTCCAGGAAGAGATGGAAAGATAAGAAAACTATGACCTTGGAGGAATTTCAGTTTAATCATGGAAAGGAAATAATTTGGAGTGAAGGCATTATCACCTCTATGGATAGCTGAAATAGAATGAAATATAGATCATGGGAGATGAGTTTGAACATGGGAGAATAGGGAACTTGAATGTAAATCAGGAGATGGAGTGGAGAATAATAAATACAATTGTCGAACTTTTGGGGGTGGGGTAGAGGATAATAGTAAGGATCTTGACAGGATGAAAGAAAGTAATATTTATTATTATTTTTAAAAATTTAATTTATTTTAAAGTATTTTTCCATGGTTACATGATTCATGTTCTCTCCCTCCTTTTTTCCTCCCCACTCCTAGAGCTGACAAGCAAGTCTACTGGGTTATACATGTATTATCACTCAATAACCTATTTCCATGTTATTCATTTTTGTAATAGAGAAGCCTTTTAAAACTAACCCCCCCCCCCCAATCCTGTATCCATATAAACAAGTGATAAATCATATGTTTTTCTTCTGTGTTTCTGAGAGTAGTTGCAAAATGATGGTAGCAGAAGGAAGGCCTGGAAAAACAGCAGGGGGGGCAGTAGAATTAGGGTCATAAAACATTTTTTTTAAATTAAAAAACCAAACCCATTGCTTCTGTTTTAGAATTGATACTAAATATTGGTTCCAAGGCCGAAGAGTGGTAAGTGCTAGGTAACTGAGGTTAAATGACTTGCCTAGGGTCACACAACTAGGAAATGTCTGAGACCAGATTTGAACCCAGGACTTCCCATCTCCAGGCTTGGCTCTCCATCCACTGAGCTACCTAGCTGTCCCAGGATCATAGAATGCTAGGAGTATAAATGAGGTCATTGCCTCTGCATCTTATCCCCACACCCAGCAGATAAAATTAGAGCGAATATTTACTGATCACAGAATTTAATTATATATATCAGCCAGTCAATAAACATTAAGTTCCTGTAGGCACTGTGCTAAATGTGAGTGATACTGTAAGAAATTAAACTTGGGTTTTATGTTAAATATGAGAATTCTACAGTAATATTGTGGTCACTGATTTAAAGATAGTATAATTTAAGTGAAAAATTACTTTTAGTGGTTTTATTTACAAAGAGGTAGAAAGAGTGAAAATGGAAAAAGGTAGCTAGAGACAAGCCTACTAGCCCTTCTCTTGTGAAGTGAGGCTCATACCCGCAGAGTCTTCCCTATGTTCGCTGATGGCTTCAGCTAGAGTTCCACCAATGCAGCCTCCTTCAAAACCAAAGCAGTTCTCCAGAAGCCAGGAAAGGAAGGCCAGCTACTCACCCACCCAAGACAAACTCCAAAGGAGAAGACTGAAGACCAAGTCCCAAGATGAAGTCCTCCAACATTGAGGTCCAGGAGCAACCCTCCAAGAAGCAGTCCAAGGACCAAGTTGAAGGCCCAAGCCAGAGGTCCCCTGGACAGGAAGTTGAGGACTTTTTTATAGCCCTTTTCCCATGTCACTTCTTGTCCCTTCCTCCACTTTACAGGAACCAATTGCAGTCTTTAAATTTGCCTAGTACTGCCCAAGGGGTGAGGCAGTGGCCTCTGGAGGTGTCACCTACTTTAGTAAGTGACTTTTGAACTCTCTTACTTAGTGTTAAGTAGGGGTGTATAAGTTTTTGACTGATTCAAATTTGCTGATTGATAAAGTTTGATTCACACTTCACAATACAAAGAAAGGCAAAATATAGTTCTTTCTCTCAAGGAGACTAGTCTAATGGAGGAGACAACATGCAAATAACTATAAAGCAAGTTATAGGATGAATTCAACAGTGGGAAGATTCTAGAATTAGAGGGTTTGGGAAAGGCTTTTCAGGTAAGAAGATGGGATTTTCTCTGGGACCTGAAGGAACCCAGGAGTTGGAGATGAAGAGGGACAACATTCCATTTATGGAAGACAGCCAAAGAAAATGCCTGGAACTGAGAATAGGAGCATCTTGTTCAAGAAACAGCAAAGAGGACAGTGTTAATTGAGTCTCAGAATGCTGGGAGATGACAGGTTAAGGGTTGGAAGGGCAAGTTATGAAGGGCTTAGAATGCCAAATGGAGGATTTCTATCAGTTTAAAAAACAATAACCAAGATCATCCTAAAGCACAGGTATAATATCTGACTTTGTGTTTTGTTTGATATAGTATATGATGACTGTCAGTCCCTTGCTCAAAAATCTTCACTGACCCCTGCTACAATTTTTTACACAAAGGGCCAGTTCACTGTCCCTCAGACTGTTGGAGGGCCAGACTATTAAAAAAAAAAACTGAACAAATCTGTATACTGCTGCCTGGGATAGCGGAGGCTGCAGCGCTGGCTGGGATGGGGCTGTCACACCTTGCCCAGGCCCATTGCTGCTCACCATGCTGATGTCTTCCATTGTGCAGCCCCATAATCCTTTGCGCGGCGCCTCGTTCTCATTCAGTTACTCTTAGAACAAGGCGCCATACAAAGGATTATGTCACTGGAAGTAGTAGTACTGTATGTGAGTGAGGCCACACTTTGCGGTGCTGCCACATACAGTGCTCTTCTCACTGACCACCAATGAAAGAGGTGCCCCTTCTGGTGGTGGGGGCTGGTGGCTGCAGTTTGTGGACCCTTGCCTTATAGCTTCTATGATAATTCCACAGATTTGCATTTAAAGCTTTTTACAATCTGGCTTCAATCTACTTTCTACAATTTTATTTCATATATAATTCCCCATCAAAGTCCTTTAGCCAAATTGACCTCCTTTCTGTTCCTATATTCCATTTTATGTCCTTTATTATTTCCTATACGGTCTCCTGCTACTTATATTTTAGTGTACTCCTTCCTTACCTCAGTCTCTTTAAGGGCTTTAACTTCCCATAAAGTTTATTTCAAATTTAATTCTTATGTAAAACCTTTCCTTGTGCTCCCAGTTATTACTCTATCCTTCAGATTATCTTGTGTTTACTTTTCTGTATGGATATTGTATCCTCCCCATACCTCTTATTTATAAATTCCTTGAAGGCAGTAAGAATAATTCAGGTGGTAAAAATCTCATTTAAAATGGAAAAAAATTTCATTTACTTGAGACTTATCCCCAAACCTAAAATCTAGAGAAATAATAATAATAATTTGAATTTCTGACATAAAATGACTGAATCCATATTTACAACATTATCAAACTCTCAGGTTGGCAAAACAAATGACATTTGCTTTGGGGCAGTAGTGATTTCATAAGACAGTTTAGTTCCTGAGCCCTTTTTAGTCAGAGCCCACTAAAGATATACCCTTTATTATTTTATTTTTCAAAAGGACACTTTAGGAATTTACTACTGAGGTATTAAAAGTTGGTTTTAATTATATGTGACTATATGTTGCTAAACCATGCTACTGAGAAATGACAACCTGTATATAGGTGGTAGAAGGACTAGCACTTTGGAATAAAATAAATATTGCAAACATTCTTCAGGGAATAGATGATAGTCCTTTTCTGGTTATGAGTAATCTTTTGTCATAACACAGATCACTGATAATCTGAAGCAGATATATAATTGACGCGTTGATGATATCTGACTTTGTGTTTAGTATAGCCTGTGATTGGGAAACAAATGATCTTTGGGCCAAATTTGGCTCCAGGCATAAATTTCATTTTGCTTTATAAGGCTAGTTCCAAGAAATGATCAAGAGGGCAATGTCTACATGTGTGCTTGCAGTTGCAAAACCACAGTTTTAAATTTTTATTAGCCGTATCCTTCAAATCAACAGAATCTGGATGTTTTTCTTACATAAAAATAATGATGATGATGACCTAATGAATAGAATACTAGAATTAGAATGAGGATTTTCCAGATTCAGATTCTGACACTTTTGATATCTGTGTGATCCTGGGCAAGTCACTTAACCTTTTTGGACTTCAATGTCCTGGTTTGGTCTGTAAAATCGTACTCTGTTGTTCATTTTATAGAGTTGGTGGGAATTGTCCGAATGAAGCAATAAGGTAAAATGATATATAAATGTCAGTAATTTTATAATAAAGAGTAGAAAGATCAACCAGCATTGCAGAGGGTTAATAATGATGTTTGGGATTTCATGGTTTATTTGATCTTCATGACAGCATTGTTAGTTTCTACTGCTATCTCCCTTTGAAGGATAGGAAAACAGATTCTGAGACTTGGTCATACAGTAAAAATGTAATTTGAATGTAGATCTTTCTCACTTCACATCCAGCACTAAATTTAGTCAGTAAACACTAAATTAAATGCTTTGTATGTGCAAAGCTCTGGTGGACACACACAAAAAAGGCAAAAAACAATTCTTTGCTTTCATAGAGCTCCAAGTCCAATGTGAGGTTAACATGCAAACAACTATATATACAAATAAATTATGTTGTGTATAAACTGGAGTTGGGATTTTAGCTGGGACTAAAGGAAGACAGAAGGCAGAGAGTAGGAGGGAAAGAAATTTAATAGGAGACAACCAGTGAAAATGGAGTATCTTGTTTGAGGAACAGCAAGGAAGCCAAGTGTCATTTACTATATGCAGTATGCTGGGCTTGCTGAGATAGCCCATATGACAGTAATCTCTCCCTCTGCTAAGTCCTGCACTGGTAACGCATTTTGTATTTCTCAAAGTATTTGTCCTATGTTGTATTAGTTATTAGTATACATGCCTTTTTTTCACTAGATCTCTATTAATCATGTTCAATGTGAAGTATACTGTGTTAGGTATGTGTGGGGAGATGTTAAGATTTTATACCAGCCCTCAAGGAGTTCAGGCTCCAGTTGAGATGAATATACATGTACACAAATAAATGTAATAAAATTAGACTTTGCTAAGGACATATTAAGTGCTAAGAAATAGGATAAAAAAAGAAATTTCTTGCCAAGGTGATGATCAGGGGGGGAAAATTTATGTTCAGATCTCATATTTACTTATATCTCTGTGACCTCAGCAAGTCACTTTGGCCCCTCAGAATCAATTTTCCTCATCTTTAAACTGGGGATAGTAATGGAAACTAGGGTAGGTTAAGTGGTACAGCAGAGAGAACATTGGTCCTGAAGTCAGTAAATCTCATCTTCCTCAGTTCAAATCTTTTTTAGACACTTAATGGTTGTATGACCCTGGGCAAATCATTTAACTCTGTTTGCCTCAGTTTCCTTATCTGTAAGAATTGCTGAAGAAGGAAATAGCAAACTACTCTAGTACCTTTGCCAAAAAAACTTCAAATAAGGTCATGAAGAACAATGTTGCTATGAGGAGCAAATAAAATATGCAAATACTTGTTTTAGAGATTTTTGTCGTAGTCTCTCGGTAACTGAGGATGACGATTGACTTTGTGCGTTTTTGTGCACAAAGACACTTGTGCATGAAGATTTAAGTGGAAAAGTTGATACACAGAGACAGTCCCACTCTCTCGGCGTTGGAAGCCTGGGTCCAGTGTCACGAAAAGTCGTTACACCTGGAGACTTCCTCAGCTGCATTGGATGGCCATGTTGTCTTTTGTGCTCCAACGTGCCCTAAGCACTCCACAGTGCTTTGCTGTGTCGCCATCTCAGCCATTGAACCTTCTTATTGGTTTCTTCCGTCTGTTCAGCTGAAGCAGTCTTCACATGCTGGGTGAGCAAAGCCCTGGTTCACCAGGGGTCCATGACGACCTGATGGCTACCCTCACAAGGTTTAGCCGGCCTGTCGAAGCTGTTGCCCGTTGTTTTAGAGATAGGGCACTGGAAATGGAGCTTGTAAACCTCAAATTTCCTTAGACTTATAAATGTTGGAAATTTCACCATTGGGATATTTCATACTTGGAAAATTTCTTACTGATAGTCTATTGGAATGGGAACTCCATTGGCATGGGAGGTTCCTTCTCTTCCCTTCTTAAGATTACTTTAGGACAGAAACCCTTTGCTGAACAATGGAAAGGACTTTGACCTATGCTTGAGCATAGAACAGGAATTTCTTTGAGTCTTGATTGATTTTAGAATTGATACAATGGAGATACTCCACCCTATTCAGTCCTAATAGGATTGAGTAAGGGCTGCAGCCTAGATCAAAATTTAATTATTCCAATCTCTACCATACTCAAGTTAACAGGATTTAGAAAGGGCTGGAACAAAGGAGTAAAGATTTAATCATTTGAAAAATATGACCTTCAACAGACATGTGCAAAAGCCAGAAACCTCTGGGCAGTCCTGGGTTAAGCGAGAGCCTCCATTGACAGGGAAATTGATGAAGAGTGATTGGTAGATGTGAGGACTGAGGGGAGGCAACTTGGATGGTGTCCTTAAAGATAGGAGGGTCTGGAGACTCAGGAGAGAGGATTGAGTTTTTTGGTCGGTGTGGTTCCTGGGCTCTGAGGAAGCTTGCTCTGAAGGAAGCTGAAGGTGGGGGCCTCTGAGACTGTTTCTCCATTTTGGACACGTGAGTGAAAGGGACTGATCTCTTTTCTTTGCCCCAGCTATCTAAGGGCTTGGGCCTTTTGGCCCAGCTAAACAGAAGGGGTATTTAAGCCCTATTCCCTTCTCTCCCCTTTCTCTCTCTATATATATCTCTAATTCCTTTCTTGCTCCTATTGTAATTAAACTCCAAAAAAGGCTGACGGCTGACTTGAGTTTTTCATTTAGGAATTACATAGCTGATTCCTTGGCGACCTTAAATTAATATATATCAGTCTTGTAAAGTGATTCCCTTGTAACATTGTGGCTGACCACACAGGAGTCTAAAGAATCCTCTCAATAAAACTTTTTCCTTGCCTTTTTACTATACTGTTTCACCACTTAGTCCTTTTTTTTAAAAAAAAAAAAAAAAACTTGGCTTAAAGACACAGCTGCTAGAACACGTGAGTATAAAAAACTTTTTCTCTTTTCTCCTTAAGTTAAATTGGAATCAGCAGTTTTTTCTTTTTCTTCCCTTTAATCTTAAGGGACAGCTGGGTAGCTCAGCGGATTGAGAGCCAGCCCTAGAGGCAGAAGGTCCTGGGTTCAAATCGGACCTCAGATACTTCCCAGCTGTGTGACTCTGATAGACAGAAAACAGCTGTTTTTAAATCTCAGCAACAGGACTCTAAAGTCCTGGCTGGAAGAACTGTTTCTAAATATCCTTTCCCTTAAGGAACAACTTCCTGGATTAAAAAAAAAAAAAACCCTGTGGAAAGTTTGTTGCTTTGCCCTGCTCCCCACGTGTTTTGTGAAATTACAAAATATACATATAAAAATGAGTACTACATTCTTTGACAATTATATGGCAGCTGAAGAAGTAGGGGCATTGAGGAATGAAGGATACCTCCAAATTTTTATATTAATAGGTACTGTCATTTTTGTACTCCTCAATACTATATTTAGAGATGAAAAAATAAAAAATATTGAGGATAAAATAAAACAAAATGAGGATAAAATAAAACAAAATGAGGATAAAATAAAACAAAATGAGGATAAAATAAAACAAAATGAGGATAAAATAGAAAATATTGAGGATAAAATAGAAAATGTTGAGGATAAAATAGAAAAAAATGAGGATAAAATAGAAAATATTGAGGATAAAATAGAAAATATTGAGGATAAAATAGAAAAAATTGAGGATACAATAGAAAAAATTGAGGATACAATAGAAAAAATTGAGGATAAAATAGGAAATATTGAGAATAAAATAGAAAAACTTGAGGATAAAATAGGAAATATTGAGAATAAAATAGGAAATATTGAGTATAAAATGGGAGATATGGAAGATAAAATAGGAAAAATTGAGGAAAAAATGCAAGCCCAATTAGAAGATCTAAAATGTTTCTTACAGGATCAATGGGCAAACACCCACTCTACCAGAAACAGACCTGTTTCTGAACCTTTGAATGAGGAAATTTCCTTCCCTGAAATAGAGATGGAAAACACCTTCCCTATAGCCCAGTTAACAGACTGCTTCTCTTGTGCAGTGCAAATCTTGTCTGAATTTAATCCCCCAAACCCTTCCCCTGCAATCCCAGCTTCTCATGTTCCTTCTCCTACAGAAAACCAAATTCCAATGCAAGGGAGATCTTGTCCTCCTAGAGAAACCTGTCCTTGTCAAACTGACCCACAGGTGCAAAATTCAACTAGAGGCCTATTTCCTCTAAGAGAAGTACCTGAAATAGGACGAAATGGGGATGTGGTGACTTTAAGACATAGGATACCGTTTACTCCCCAAGAAATAAATGAATTTACACGAAATATCCCCACATATGAACAAGATCCTTTTCTAGTAACAAAAAAGATGGGAGACATATTTTTTCAATATAATCCGTCTTACAAGGACGTTGAGAGCTTACTACAGGCTTTTTTAAGTGAACGTGAAAAAAATAAAATAATTGCTCATGTCAACAAAACCCGGGGGCGTAATGCAGCACATTGGCCATCTCAGGATCCCGAATGGGACTATAATAATCCTGAGGACTATCTACAACTATACCGTTGTAGAGAGGCCATCCTCACGGCCATGAAGGAATGTGCGGACAGTACAGATAAGTGGATGGAACTGGAAAAAATTAAGCAAAAGGAAAACGAAACACCCTCCAGATTTATGGACAGAATTATCGAGTTTGGGGACAGATACTTAGATTGGGACTTAAATAAAGAGAATAGTTTAAGACAAGTTAGAAGAATCTTTGTAAATAATTCTTGCAAAGTAATTAAAAATTATTTTAAAACACAATGCCCAAGATGGTCAGATATGGACCTTGAAGAATTGCGAAAAACAGCTATATATGTTTTTAAGGGAAACGAAGAAAAGGAGAAAGAGAATAATGATGACATGGAGGAAATGAAGAAAAAAATGAGATGTGTAATAGATAGGATAACTAAATTAGAAAGTGGGCATGATAATGAACCAACGACAATTGCCCCTCTCCAGAAATCCAATTATCAATCCATTACTTGCCACTTCTGTGAGAAGAAGGGCCACAAAATGATGGAATGTAGAACCTTTCTTAAGATGTTTGGAAGGAATACACAGTTTAATAATGGTTTTAGAAATAATAACTATAGAAATTATGATAATGGTTATAGAAACCAGAATTCTAGAAATTATAATAATGACTATGGAAATAACTATAATGAATATAGAAATAAGAACTTTAGAAACCAGAATTATAGAAATAGGAATTGGGAATTTAATGACAATGCTCAAATTGAAGAAAATTTTAATGATAATACTCAACAATATATGAGAAATGGCGCTCGTCCAAAAATTACTCGAGGTACTAATGACCCTCAGAGAGGTGCCCGTCAGGAGGGTGCCCAGGGAACTTCCCAGTATAATAAAGATGATTCTTCTTAGATTGTATTGATTTTGTTGATATTAATTAACCTTTTTCAGTTTTTTTTTTCTCCTCTCCAAATAGTAGGAAAGATGAATAAAGAACTTAAGACTATGATTGGCAAATTATGCACTGAGACCCATTTAAAATGGCCTGAAATTCTCCCTCTGGCCCTATTTTATCTTAGAAGCAGGCCTAGAGGAGACTTACATATTTCACCATTTGAGATGCTTTTTGGACAGCCGCCTATACAGGCTAAGCCTTTCTCCCCGGCTTATACATCGCTATTAGGGGGAGATATTACTATTGCTTCCTATATACAGGAGTTACAGCACAAACTACGTGAACTTCATGAATCCGGAGCTGCAGTACAAGCTGGACCATTAGACTTTTCTCTGCATGACCTGAACCCAGGAGATAAAGTTTATATCAAGAATTTCAAGCGAACTGGAGCAACTGAACCTTCATGGGAAGGACCATTCCAAATATTATTAACTACTCCAACATCTATAAAGATTGGAGAAAGAGACTCTTGGATTCACTGCTCACATGTGAAGAAAGCATCTTCTGCTGAGACTGATTGACTCTATCCTATCATATGAATTGTGACTCTATCTTATCATAAGAATTGGAGATAATAATCCATAGACAAATGGATGCTGGTTTTTTTCTCTCAAGAATATATTGAATTACTGATTTTTTTTCTTATTTTTTCTTATTTCTTTTCTTTTATTTTTTATCAGAATATTTGATTTTTTTTCTCATTTTTTGTACTGAAGGTACACATAATTAATATTAATATTTTTTCCCTGCAGTAATACAAGTTAATATATATACTCTTGCTATAATATCAATATATGCCTAAAAGCTTTAAACTATGGGAACCTGCCATTTATTGATAAAATATTATAGGACTGTGATTAATGTTTGTGTCTGATTCCAGGAAAAGGGATAAAAACAAGGAGCACAGACTAAACCTGAATAGTGCCAATAGAGCACACTAGAAATATTAAAGTGAGACTCGAGGTTGCGACGCTTAACTTATGTTTAAGTCGTAGGACTTCCTTGTATCTACACTCTTTTTGAAGTACTCAAACAAGTAAAAAGCTTGACTATCATGCTGGCTCCCTATATCCCTGAGGAAAAATCAGACAAGGGAATGACATTTCCCCATCAAAATAGAATTCTAATTCTTTTCTTCTTATATTATGGCAACTTCCTGTAGTCTTGGCTACAAATGGCTAAGTGAAATATTACTGCATTCTGTCCTACATACTTGTGGGATAGAAATTACTTTAAACTGGACCTATACAAGGTCTATTTTGAAATTTTCTTATGTTTTTGATTATTTTTCTATTCTTTTGATAATTGACACATACACCCCCATAACTGAACATTGCATTCTGAGCTAAACTTGATTTTTTTTTAAATACTTACTTCAGGGGGGATTGTATTTTAATTTAAAATCTAAGAATTTTTTGAATTGAATTTTTGAAAAAAATCCAAGAATTTTGTTTAAGATTTTACTTTTATAAAAAATTTCAAAGATTTTGATTTTGTTCGAGAAAAGATCTTCAAGAAAGAAGCTTGAAACTTTTATATCCAGAGAATGAACTGTTGCAGAAAGATGCCAAAAACCTACACTTCATCAAGAAGATCAAGAATGAACTTTGGATGTGATTGATTGGACTGAACTTTTGATTGAACATTTATTGTAACATTTATGCCAAAAGGGACTGCCCCTAATTTGGCTTTCTGTCAATGCGCCTAGCAAACATTGGTTTTGCTTTCTTTTCTTTTCTATTTCCTCTCTCACTATTCTAATTTCTCTTAGAAAATTGAATATTGTGTATATCTTTAGTTAGAAGTGAATTTAGAACTACAAAATGATTATGTTAAATGATCAATGGGGAGACTAGTCTCCCAATGATCATCAGCGGGGATTGTAAACCTCAAATTTCCTTAGACTTATAAATGTTGGAAATTTCACCATTGGGATATTTCATACTTGGAAAATTTCTTACTGATAGTCTATTGGAATGGGAACTCCATTGGCATGGGAGGTTCCTTCTCTTCCCTTCTTAAGATTACTTTAGGACAGAAACCCTTTGCTGAACAATGGAAAGGACTTTGACCTATGCTTGAGCATAGAACAGGAATTTCTTTGAGTCTTGATTGATTTTAGAATTGATACAATGGAGATACTCCACCCTATTCAGTCCTAATAGGATTGAGTAAGGGCTGCAGCCTAGATCAAAATTTAATTATTCCAATCTCTACCATACTCAAGTTAACAGGATTTAGAAAGGGCTGGAACAAAGGAGTAAAGATTTAATCATTTGAAAAATATGACCTTCAACAGACATGTGCAAAAGCCAGAAACCTCTGGGCAGTCCTGGGTTAAGCGAGAGCCTCCATTGACAGGGAAATTGATGAAGAGTGATTGGTAGATGTGAGGACTGAGGGGAGGCAACTTGGATGGTGTCCTTAAAGATAGGAGGGTCTGGAGACTCAGGAGAGAGGATTGAGTTTTTTGGTCGGTGTGGTTCCTGGGCTCTGAGGAAGCTTGCTCTGAAGGAAGCTGAAGGTGGGGGCCTCTGAGACTGTTTCTCCATTTTGGACACGTGAGTGAAAGGGACTGATCTCTTTTCTTTGCCCCAGCTATCTAAGGGCGTGGGCCTTTTGGCCCAGCTAAACAGAAGGGGTATTTAAGCCCTATTCCCTTCTCTCCCCTTTCTCTCTCTCTATATATCTCTAATTCCTTTCTTGCTCCTATTGTAATTAAACTCCAAAAAAGGCTGACGGCTGACTTGAGTTTTTCATTTAGGAATTACATAGCTGATTCCTTGGCGACCTTAAATTAATATATATCAGTCTTGTAAAGTGATTCCCTTGTAACAGCTTGATAGGAAGGTTGAGAGGTTCATAGTTGAGAAGGGAAGGGTGAGGAGAAAGACAGATGAAAGTGATTTCGTAGAGTTGTAGAATTTCAGAAATGAGATGAAACATAGAGGTCATTCAATTTAATTCCCACATTTCACATATGAAGGAAATTCAGACACAGACCAAGTCTAATATAATATGTATGTTGGTATTAAATTTCTTAATATTGATAAAACTAACAATTATAGTTTATTAGAGGATATACAAATAGGCCTTTAAATTTGCTTTTGCAAGTCCCACTAAAATGACTGGTTTTGAGATACTTTTTAAAATGAAGTTTAATGATGATTAAGGAGCCAATGTTATTGTGGTTTATTTGTTTCGACTTTATTGGTGTTTTTGTGTTGTATAATTTTTTTTTAGACAGCTCCCACCTGCCTCAGAAATACTTTCTGAAATGACAAAATACTTTTTAGTTTTGTTGATGAAAGTATGTACATGTGCTCGTTACCATCAAAAAAATATTTATGCTTTTTCAGGGGAAAATTGAGGTTCATTTCTTTGTAATGAATCTTCTCAATCAAATATTTACTAGGTATAGTAGTTAAGTGGACTAGAATATCCTTTAAAAATATAAATTGTAAACTAACGAATAAGGATTGGATATGTACCATCTGTTCTTGCTTTTTGCATATGTTAAATTAGATTTTAACAAATCAGGCAGCTTCATTTTTCATCAGCTTATTATTCTTCAAGAACTGATTGAAATCAAAGCCACTTTGCTTCTGACCCTTCATTAAGTGGCAGACTAAAAAAAATTATCTTATTTGATCTATCTCTCTTAATCTCTTTTCCTGTTGTGTACTTACTGGTTTTTGTTGTTTTTAAATATGAAAAGCAGCATACCATGGTGGACAGATAGGGTTGGTCTTGGAGTCAGGAAGATTTAGATTCAAATCTATGACTATGGCACCTATTGTGTGATTTTGAGCAAGTCACTGAAGATTTCAGGGAAACCAGGTAACTTAAAAATTTTTTTATTTTGATTAATTCTTCTTTATGTAAAATTAATTGATAAGTTCAATCAATACAGCATGATCATTATTCTTTGGAAACTTCTTCAGGTGTACTGAATTCTTCAGTGAGAATCATAGATTTATAGCTGGAAGGGTCCTTAAAGGTCACCTAGTCCAATCCTTTTGTTTTTCTTTTTATCTGAGAATACAGAAGCTCTAGGATGTTAAGTGATTTGTCCAAAGCCATTTAACTAATACATGGTCAAGGCAGGATTTGAATACAATAGTGTCCAAAATACCCTACTCTGCATCATGTTTCTTTTTCTTTTTTGTTTGTTTTTGAAAAATTTTATTTAGTCAATTTAGAACATTATTCCTCAGTTACAAGAATCATATTCTTTCCCTCCCTCCCCTCCCTCCACTTCTTCCTGTAGCCGATGCACAATTCCATTGGGTTTTACATGTGTCCTTGATCAGAACCTATTTCCATGTTGTTGATGTTTTCACTAGGGTAATCATTTAGAATCTACGTCCCCAATCATATCCCCATTGACCCATGTAATCATGCAGTTGTTTTTCTTCAGTGTTTCTGTTCCCACAATTTTTCCTCCGAATATGGATAGTGTTTTTTCTCGTAGATACCTCTGGGTTGTTCAGAGTCACAACATTGCCACTAATGGATTATACCACAGTGTATTAGTCTCTGTGTAGAATGTTCTCCTGGTTCTACTCCTTTCACTCTGCATCAATTCCTGGAGATTGTTCCACTTCACATGGAATTCCTCCAGTTCATTATTCCAAGTAACTCTTTAAGACTCTTTAGTTGCAGAATAGTTTCCTGCAGTTGTTATAGCTAATAGTAATTTAACATTTATGTAGTACCAGGTGCTCTGCTAAGCTCTTTATTTCATTTGATTTTTAAAGCAATCTTGGTAAGTAGGTGCTGTTATTATCTTCATTTTACACATGAGGAAACTGAGGTAAAAAGAGGTTAAATGATTTGCTCAAGACCACACAACTAGTGTCTAAGGCTGGATTTGAACCCAGACCGTCCTGACTCTAGGCCCAGTGCTCTGTTCATTTGTACTAGCTAGTTCTCCCTTCCTGGTAGAGGAAATATTGAGGAATTTTTTGACCTTAGTTGGTACTGAAGAATAGGTAGTTTGGTACCTTAGTTGTCGTCAAGTTTACTTAAGAATTCTTCAATTTGTAAAGCTATTAACATAGAGCAAATGTGGAATATACAAGGGAGTTAAATAGCATTACTGTTACTATAACTAATACTTTATTACTATTAGTAAAAGAAATATTAATGGGGAGGGAACATTATTCTACTCTTTAAACACCTTAAGAAAGTCATCTGCACTATATGCTTCCTCTTCCTAGCCTTCCATTCTCTTCTAAACTCTTGACAGCTTCCAACCATATTCAATTGAAACTTGTTTTTCCAAAGTTACTAAGTCTCTTAATTGCTAATGGCCTTTTCTCATTCTTTGTTTTTCTAGATCTCACAGCAATGGTTTTTTAAAGCTGTTTAGCATGCTCTGGATCCTTCCTCATCTCTGGATTTTTGTGATACTTTGCTTTTGGTTCTTCTATGTCATTTCCATTAATCATGGATATCTTCAAGGCTCTATCTTGGGTCTTCTCTTTTCTTTCTAAACTTAATGATTTCATTAGCTCTTATAGTTCAGATATTATCTCTGTGTAGTATAAGAATGGATTGAGTGCTGGGCCTGGAGTTAGGAAGACTCATTTTCATGAATTTAAATCAGGCTTTAAACACATACTAGCAGTATAATTCTGGACAAGTTAACTCCATTTACCTCAATTCCCTCATCTGTACAATGAGCTGGAGAAGGAAATGGCAAATCAATTCAGGACCCATGCCAAGAAAACCTCAAATAAAGTCACAGAAAATTCGACATCACTAAACAATAACCTGGGGTTGATCCCTAGATCTATATATGCAGCCCTAATTCCTCTAAAGCTGCAGTCCAACATCACCATTTGCTTTTTGGGCATCCCAATCTGAATGTCCCATCATTACTTCAAACTCAACATGTCCATATACTCAGATCTCCTTTTCCAAATTTCCTTATTGCTGTAAAGGGCACCACTACCTTTGGACTCATTAGGTGCTATCTTAAACTTCTCATTAGATGCTATCTTGGACTCTAAAATTCTTATCCTACGTATCCCATCTGTTGTCATATCTTGCCATTTTTACCTTTATTTGCTTATTAAAACAAAAACCAACCTTTACCTTCCTTCTTAGAGTCAATACTGTATATTGGTTCCAAGGCAGAAGAGCACTAAGGGCTGGGCAATGGGGGTTAAATGACTTGCCCAAGGTCACACAGCTAGGAAGTGTCTGAGGTCAAATTTGAACTTAGGACCTCCTGTCTCTAGGCTTGATTCCCAAATCACTGAGCCTACCCTATCTAGTTGCCCCCAAATCTCATCATTTTATCTTTGACTCTTTCCAATGCATATTTGTCATTACATTCTTACTTTTCCAGTTATCATACTTTGCTTTGAAATTCTATCAATTGGAAAAGAAAAGTTATAGGTAAAGACAGTAATTTATAATATGCTGTAAGGAGAAAGTGACTAGCCAAAGTTTTATACTTGTTAGTATTTTCTTTAATAATTTAAACAACTTTCCTGTTGTTTTTCGCTAACTAGGCTATGTAATTGTATTTGAGAATGTGGTAAATGTTGCTTTTCTTTTCAATACTGAATAATTTTTAAAAGTCTGAAATTTATTAATTTTTTGTTTTGCTAAAATAAGTTTTTATAGCAAACTGAGAGTAATATAATTACAACAAATGAAATGTGTATTGTAGAATAAGGTACTTGCCATTTTTTTAACCCTTAAACCTGTCTGAAACCAGCTATAAACCCAGGACCTCTCATCTCTTAGATCTGGTTCTCAATTCACTGAGCCATTCAACTGTCTCCATTGCCATTTGAAAAGAAAGGGGGGGATAACTGTTTTATCACAGTTCAATTGGTGAAAGGTGAGGGAAGTTCTTTGTTTCTGTAAATAAAATTATTAATAAACATTTCCAGTGAAAAATTTAAACTTTGCATATAATAAATTCAGTCTTTTCAATAGGTGAACAAGGACTCTTTTTTTTCTCCTTAAGTTCACTAGATTGTACTTTGTTGAATTATATTTGAGCAATAAAAATGAGATTTCTAATGATCTCCACAAAAAGTTAATTTGAACAAATTTTTAATTAACAAGCACTGAAAATGGTTTTAAACAGTATTAACTCAAATGTGTATTTCAAAAGTTCACATTATGTATTAAAAAGCTATTTTTAAAAACCCTTAACTTTCTTTCAAAATTAATACTGTGTATTGGTTCCAAGGCAGGAGAGGTAAGGGCTAGATAACTGGGATTAAGTCACTTGCCTAAGGTATCTCAACTAAGAAGTATCTCAGGTCAAATTTGAACCCAGGACCTCCCTTCTCTAGGCCTGACTTCTTAGTCCATTGAGCCACTTTACTGCCCCTACGAGCTATTTTTATTTTTTTATTGTTATTTTTTTCCTTCTTTTTTATTTATTTTTCATTTGAATAAGTTTATTTAGTCAATTTAGAATATTATTCCTTGGTTACGATAATCACATTATTTCCCTCCCTTCCCTCCTCCCACTCTTCCCACAGCCAACACGCACTTTGGGTATTACATGTGTCCTTGTTCAGAACCTATTTCCATGTTGTTGTTTACACTATGATGTTCATTTAGAGTCAACATCCCCAACCATATCCCTTCGACCCATGTATTCAAGCAGTTGTTTTTCTTCGGTGTTTTTACTCCCACAGTGTTTCCTTTGGGTGTGGATAGTGGTTTTTCTCGTAGATTCCTCCTAGTTGTTCAGGATCACTGCATTGCCACTAATGGAGAAGTCCATTACATTCGATTGTACCACAATGTATCAGTCTCTGTGTACAATGTTTTCCTGGTTCTGCTCCTCTCATTCTGCATCACTTCCTGGAGGTTGTTCCAGTCCTCATGGAATTCCTCCACTTTATTATTCCTTTTAGCACAATATTATTCCATCACCAACATGTACCACAATTTGTTCAGCCATTCCCCAATTGAAGGGCATCCCCTCATTTTCCAATTTTTTGCCACCACAAAGAGCGCAGCTATGAATATTCTTGTACAAGTCTTTTTCCTTATGATCTCTTTGGGGTACAAACCCAGCAGTGCTATGGCTGGATCAAAGGGCAGACAGTCTTTTATTGCCCTTTGGGCATAGTTCCAAATTGCCCTCCAGAATGGTTGGATCAATTCACAGCTCCACCAGCAATGCATTAATGTCCCAACTTTGCCACATCCCCTCCAGCATTCATTACTTTCCTTTGCTGTCATGTTCGCCAATTTGCTAGGTGTGAGGTGATACCTCAGAGTTGTTTTGACTGGCATTTCTCTGATTATAAGAGATTTAGAACGCTTTTTCATGTGCTTATTAATAGTTTTGGTTTCTTTAACTGAAAATTGCCTATTCATGTCCCTTGCCCATTTTTCAATTGGAGAATGGCTTGATCTAAGAGCTATTTTTAAAAGGCACTTCTTTGATTTGTTGGCATTTGACAAATCCAAACCCATGTATAATTAACTTGAAAGGCAAGTCCTTATTTTGGGACTAATTTTGAGATAACTTGATGAATTCCTATTCAAATGGCATGTTCTTCTGTTATAAGGAATATACAGGTATGTAGGCAGCAAGGCAGGTTTATGTAGGTTCATATATGGTTATCCAGAACTCAGAAAGTTTAAAACCTTCAAAATAAATTATTTTTCAGAATCTGGGTTATTAAATAAACGGTATGACTGCTCTAAGAAAAATAGTTTGCTCTTTTGATTTTATTCATTGTAGTTTTGTTAACTCTAGAGCTAAACCTTATTAGCTATTACACCGAAAGAAAAATGTAATTTATAAAATGGCTTTTCATACTTTATAAGTTGACTTGTCAAAAGAGAAGAGGAAGTGTCTGCCCCAAAATAGTATATTTACCCTAAGGGGTATATAAATCTTCATCTTGTTCCTCTTTCTTTTTAAACCTTTCTTTCAGGTTTCAGTATAGTGTTGTTAATGCAACTACAAATAAATATAGGCTTAAAATAAATTGATGGGCCACAAAGTCTTGAAAACTGAAAAAGACCTTAAAGGTATTTTAGTGTAGTATCTTAATATACAGGGGAGGAATTTGAGGTACAGAGAGGTTAAGAGACTTGAGGAATGTCATATGGCAGGTAAGTTAGTGATAGTTGAGGCCAGAACCCCATAGCTTTGTGTTGTAACTGGCTACCCATTCCATTTATTTCTCACTGTCACTCAGTAGTTATTAGTAAAATTTATTGACATGGTAGATTATATAATTGAGTTGGAAAGAACTTTGAAAAGGAAATAATTTAGTCAATTTAGTCTTGTGTGCCAGACAATTTTGCTTAAGTGCTAGGGATTACAGAGAAAGGCACAAAACATTCTAAGTTTAAGAGGATCACAGTTTAATTTATGTCTCCAACAAAATGGTATTCTTATCAGTATTTAATGAGTGCTTGGTAAGTTTTGTTAAGTGGTTGAATATGGCCTTATTTTGTATCAAGATGTTTATTTTTGTATGGAGATTTGTACCTAGGATAATTGTGTGGGCTTTTAAACAAGCATTTAAACAAGCATGGGGAACCCCAGGATAATGTAGAAATTTGTTTCTTGCATTAGGAATATTTGTGAAAATGGTTTTGTTTTCATTCCTCTTTTAAATTATTTGGGGAGATTGGTTGGGAGGGGTGATTAGTGATTTGATTGTTTCCCCTAAAAAAAAAAAGACATTGAAGCATTTAAAAAAATAAAAGTACAAAAGGAAGGACTGAAGGAAAAACAGAAAAATAGAATAGCTTTGAAAGTAGCTTGTTTAATTTATTATTTACTTACAAGAGTCAAGCTGTACATGATAAAGATTTGTCATTTTATGTCCAGATTCTTTCTGTTCTACTTTGTATAAGGAAATACTCATTAACTAGTAAATTTAGAAAAAAAAAATTTAAAAAGATACTTATAGGACAGATGGAGAGTAATTAGATTAGACCAGTGATGAAGTGAAGTACCTTTTCGAGAGATGGATAATGTGAGAAGTGTCCTTAAGCCCTCATGGAGAGGGGGAGGGGAGCAGCCCAGCTACACATCCCTCTGGCTTTCTAGTAATGAACTCTGGCAAATTCTGTGCTGGGGAAACAACACTCATGCCCACAGAGAGGGCTCTGAGTGCCAAAGGTTCACCATCATGGGGCTACACCAAATAAGTTTTGTAGACATGTAAGCATTGAATCTCAAGATTTAGAAGAGGAAGATGATACTGAACACTTGGGGGAAAAAATTAGACTGTTATTGTTAAAAAAAAAAGTGATGGAGAAAATATAAAATTTTCCATCTAAAATCTTAATGTGAGTAATCTGTGTGTATCATGGGCATCCTAAAGTATGAGAAGGAAACAGATAGGATTTCACAAATACTTTTCTATAGCAGATAACAGCTTTATAATCACATAGTTGACAAAGATGTGGAAAATATAAATTCCCATCATATTTACTTAACTAGAAAAAGCATTTGATTCAGTAGAATAAATGATATTTTAAAATTGTTATATGTTTCAGCTGTTTGCTATTATTCATCTTGTTTTCTTTTTTTGATGCAGTTAAGTTAGAAACAACCTTAGGACAAGTCTCTCTGGCTAGTATTCTTTTAGATTTAATTTTTTTGCTGACTTATTACACATGTGGAAAACATAACTGCTTTTTGTAACTAAATGATAACTTTGACATAAGCTCATTTTTTGTAAGCTCACTTGAAAGCATCTTTGCATCAATTATAGTAGCAGACAGGACCATGTTTGCATCTGATTTTAATTTCTTCTGTCTGATAAGTAGTTTGAAAACTTCTTCACGTTTATCTTGGACATTTAATATTTGACATGTTTACATCTATTAATATATTGTTCTTAAATTTGTATGGATCAATGGGTCATAAAGCTAAAAAGTATATGATATCAGACTTGAACTCGGGACCTCCAGTCTTTAGGTCTGGCTTTTTATCCATGGAGCCACCTAGTTGCCCCTTTACCATTATTGACGTTATTTCCTTCCAAAAATATTTCTGAAAGTTTTCAGTCTACTTATGTGTTCTAAGAATGCCCATCAATCTTCTTCACTCTTAATATTTCTATCTTAGCCTTTGGGTGATGGATAAGCACTATATTTTGTTAACATTACATGAGCTTTTATTAGAATACTTAAAAAGTCTTTTATGCCTCATTTTATAGTTCTGATAGTTTGTTGAATAATATTGCATAGACATTTTTTGCCTTAAATGTGCTTTATCCATTGAGTTTTTATTTCAGAAAACCAGTAAATCTTTTGATGTAATAAATATATCCACAACTTTCTTGTTAAGCTTTGTACTCATTAGCTTTCCTGGAGAAGACCAAGGTACTGCCATTCATCCATTGGTTTATTTTTAGAAAGAAGCTAGGGGCCATTGTAGGTGTTGTACTTTTCAATAGACAATCCAAACAGATAATTTTGATCTCTGGATTTAAGCTTTGAAGTCTTTTATCTTTAATCTTCCCTTGGTATACATTAAAAATCTTAATATCATTGGAGAAAGAGTCCATGAGATGGAGAAAATACTTTATTTTTTTTTTGGTAGAGCCATAAGATATTTTTTTTTGGTACAGTATTCTCTTTAACTTGGAAGCCATACACAATTCTATTTAGAGATCTTAGTGGGTTTAAGCAGAGACAAAAATAATAGGGAATCAAATTATCTCCCTGAAAGATGCCACATTTATTTTAATCAAATGCTCTTGACATTATGATGTTGGGATCATGTTTTAAAAAGAATAATTTTTTATGTTTATATAAAATTTTTTCATTCTCTGCCTGGATCTGTTTTATATATTAGCAATATAAGAATGAGCCATGAATGTGAAACTGATTCAAAGGGGAAAAAATATTTATTGTGAAACTGTATCTTCAGGCTCTTTTCTAGCAAGGTGTCTCCTCTATTGATGTTAAAAATCCTTCAAAATTCTTTGAAAAATTTTGCAAAAAAGAAATTTAATTGATCTTCTGGTTATTCTTATCATGCATAAGACATATGTTTCCTAAATGTGTTTGTCCCTTCCATGGAGGGTGTCCAGCACAGAGTATACATGTGAGGAGGGATTTTCTATAAGTAGTAAAGTATTTATATGTTCCAATTTCTAAATGATATTGTGTTGATTTTTTTTAAAGCAGCGGAACATTGCAGAATCCCCTAAATAAGAGATCTATAATTACTTAAATTTGGCCTAACCAAAATACTGTTTGTTCAGACTTTAGTGTGCAGGAAAGTATTTGCCATTCAGTTGTTTTCATCTTGTCTGATTTTTCCCTATCCTCCAGTTTGCTGCTTCTTCATGAACCATCATATGAGATTATAAAACTTGTTAGAATTATTCCGTATTAACAGCAAAAAAAATTTGAGTGACATCTAAAGTGTTTTCTTTTGAGCAGAATTGATGTCTCTTTAGGATGCTTAGTAGCCTACTCTTGATTGGTTGCCTCTAGTTTTTTGTCCTGAATAGTTATAGGGTTGCCAGTTAGGTGAATTTAAGATACATGAAGTAGTATTAGTCTATTAGTTGAAACAGAAATTAAATGAACTTAAGAATAGGAAGTATCTACTAAAAAGATAATAAAATTTAGGCGTTAGAGGTTATATAGATTAAGAATCAGCATGGAACTGAGTGATCATCTAGTCTAGTGATGGTGAACGTATGGCACGAGTGGCAAACCTGGCACACAGAACCCTCTCTGTGGGCCTGTGGTACCCCCCTCCCCCCAGTTAATTACTAGAAAGGCAGAGGGACTTGGGCGGAGCTGTTCCCCTTCTCTCCACTGTTCCTGATGACATTTTTTCATTTTACCTACCCCTCTGCCCAACAGCCCAATGGGAATACTTTCTTCCTCCCTTGTGTGGGGTAAAGGGGGGACAGGGCATGCCAAGCACTCAGTTGGGGGAAGGGGCATGGCACTTAGTCTTTAGGGGTGAGGGTGGCACTCCATACCTAAAAGGTTTACCATCACTGATCTATTCCTACTCTTATATAGGAAGAAACTAAAAGCTCAGGAAGGTAATTATGATAGTGGGGATGGACACTGTAGTAATGCTAATTCTTATTTGGGTTAAATTTCTTCTGATGTCTCTTACAACTGAGATTCTCTGTGAAATGTGTTGTGTGGATATGTTAAAGAGCAGAGGAATGCAAGAACAATGAGTTGAATGTACATGTGTACAATTGAGAAAGTAGCAGTTATGAGGAATGATTGTTGGCAATTTTACTTAAGCTTGTTAAAGGTGACCTGTCAATATTTTCCAGATACCTAATGTTTTAGAAACCAGGTGTATTTATCATAAGTTTTCAAGGATAGAATAGCAATAGGGAAAAACTCAATATACTGCTTTAGGGCATTGATTCCTAACATCATTTCAGAATCCAAGTAGCAGTTCAGCATACTGGACCAGAGTACTTACTGAGTTATATTCTAATGGTCACCTTTGGCTTATCTATTTCCCTCTTTCCTCAAATCATAAATTTTGTTTAAAGAGTAAAGAATTATCCAAGGTATTGTTTTAAGAGAAGTGATTTCACATCTCATGTACATAGTAAATATAAAAGATAAGTCCCCAAAGACAAAATTTTAAAAATTGTTTTTTCCAAATATTTTTAAAGAGATTGTACTTCTAAAACATACATAAAGACTAAGTTTGGAGCAGGATAGGAAAACAGTTGAACAAGTAAGAATCAAGCTACACACTGGAGCAAAGTCTTTTAGACTGGAAAAAATTAACTTCAGATATTACAGATAGATATATGCACTAATGGTTTGGAAATAATTAAAGAAAACATCCAAAAGCTCCATCCAGATTTGATTCTGTGATAATCAGTTTTCTTTCATTCCTTTTATTTAATTTTCTGGGTAAACCTAAGGAAAATTTAATAAATAACTTTATAAAGATTTCATTCTTTTATTATCTTATGTGATAAGGGAAAATGTCTTGGAAATGACTGCTATTATTTGTATATTTTTAGACTTTACCTTTTTCTAGTCTTTTTTTTTAAACCCTTACCTTCTGTCTTGAAGTCAATACTGTGTATTGGCTCCAAGGCAGAAGAGTGGTAAGGGCTAGGCAATGGGGGTCAAGTGACTTGCCCAGGGTCACACAGCTGGGGAGTGTCTGAGGCCTGATTTGAACCTAGGACCTCCCATCTCTAGGCCTGGCTCTCAATCCACTGAGCCACCCAGCTGCCCCCATTCTAGTCTGTTTTTATCTAATGTGAAATTAGGTTCCTACTTGTTCCAATTGGTACTTAAATAATTTGGTTGGTTTGCAAAGTACATACTGTAGAAAGAATACTCATTCTAGGGTCAGAGGACTTGGATTCAAATCTTGCCTCTGATGCTTACTACCTGTGTAACCTTAATCAATTACTTACCTTTCTTGGACCTTAGTTTCCTCATCTGTAAAATTAATGGATTATCCTAGAAGGCCTCTATAGTCAACTTCTAGTTGTAGATTTATGAGATCTTATTTATGTTATGTTTATATCTCTAAATATACTAATACTCAGCTTAGTAAAATTGCATTACAACTCATGTGAATAAGCCATATTTTTTTGAAGTGGAGTTTTGTTATGAAGTTTATATTAATGATATAAGCACATGAAAGAAAAACAGTTGAGTTGCCAAATGTAAGGGGTAGAAAATGTTAGGGTTTTTTTTTATAAAAGGTTGGACTGGATTATTTAAGAATAGGGTCGCCAGGAATTAATTCCAAAGAAATGTATTTTAACAATTTATATATATATATATATATATATATATATATATATATATATATATATATAGAGTGAAAGTAAGAAAAATCAGAGAGAATAGGGTAAGATATCTAGCCCAGCCCCAGTCTCAACCCAGGCAGGGCTAATTAGTCCTTAGCCAGAGGGGCCTGGGCCTTGAGCCTAGGACCTGGGGATGCAGGGAGCCTCTCTCAAGAGGGTAGGTCTCTCCTGAGGCTAGTCCCTTCAGAAAATCCAAGGAAAAGGAGTCAGCCTTTCACTCACCCCGTGTCAGTCCAAAAGAGAAGCAGTCTTGAGATCTTAAGCCTGAATTCCTCCATAGTCAAGTTGAAGACCAAAGAGAGCTCCCTCAACAGGAAGAGCTTAGCATTTTTAAAGATCTTTATTTTTCATCACTTCCTGTGACTTCCTTCATTTTACGTGTACCAATTACAGCTTAAAGCTTTTGCTTAGGATTGCCTAGGGGGCAGTTAGTCCATTCTGATTGGTCACCCACTATCGCACCTGTGGGTCACAGACCTCCCCCACTCGAGTCTGAGTTGGGTATATACACTTTTGGTGATTAAATCTAAAAATGGGCAGGGGAGAGTTAATTTAATCTTCACATGTAACACAACCTGTGTTGAGCCATTCCCCTATCAGTGTTTAGGTTAGGTGGTTCAGTGGATAAGAGCATTGGGCTTGGAGTCAGGAAGACCTGAGTAAAAAATTTCGCAGCCTCAAATACTAGCTATATGACCCTGGACAAGTCAGTTAGCCCAATTGCTTCAGTTTCCTCATCTGTAAGATGAGCTGGAGAAGGAAGAGGCAAATCATTCCATTGTTCTTGTCAAAAAAACACTTGTGGGATCATGACAGGACTGAAAAATACTGAACAATAATCATTAGCTAACTAATTTGTTTACAATTCTTTGCTACTACAAAAAGATTAAGCATTTAATATTAGCAGCAGTTG
This sequence comes from Monodelphis domestica, assembly GCF_027887165.1. Classification (NCBI taxonomy): domain Eukaryota; kingdom Metazoa; phylum Chordata; class Mammalia; order Didelphimorphia; family Didelphidae; genus Monodelphis; species Monodelphis domestica. The sequence continues at coordinate 177,442,789 of NC_077229.1, read as the reverse complement.
TGGTTATCATCTCTAATAATAATAAATAGTTAATAAAGTTAAAAGTTAATAAAGAGTAACTTTAATTTTTTAAAAAATTGAAAAAATATTTTATTTTTAATATTCTTTAAAATATTTTTTGAGTTCTGAATTCTCTTTCACTCTCCCCACCACATTGAGAAGGCAAGAAATGTGATTTAAACTATACATTTGAAATCATGCCAAATAGTTCCATGTTAGCCATGTTGTCAAAACAACAACCACCACCACCACCAAAAAAAAAAAAACCAAGAAAAAATTCACTTTCAATCCAGCCGCAACAAGTCATGTGTGGACTGGGGACTGGGAAGTGATGGATGAAAAGTTTGATTAAAATTAAAGGTGCGTAGAGAAATGAGACACACACTTAGACACACACACAATTGGATTAAAATTAAAGGTGCATAGAGAAATGAGACACACACAGTTGGAATCAGTGAAAATCCAACCTAATTCAAAGATCAAGTGGCCAGCAGGATTTATTTAAATGTAAATGAATCAGAGAGCTCAGTCAGATTTGCAAAACAAGAGTATAGCAAATGTTTTTAATGTAGGCTTACTAGTTCCTTCTCAAAAGCATCCAGGAAGGTGATTGAAAATACTTCTGAAACTTCTACCAGGAACTATCTCTGATCTCTATCAGGTTTTCTTCTTGACTTAGAATTTCTAATTGATAAGAGTTAAGTTTTTCTGATCTTTAGGAACTTTGTAGTCTGGCTGTCGCCATTTTCACAGCATGATGTCAAATCATACGTGACTTCCCTCAAAGATTAATAGAAGTTCAGTTCCTTAGCCAGATAATTTCAACCCCAAACCAATTTCTCATGGAAGGATTCAGTATAAATCAGTCATGTGAATTATTAATTATATGGACTCGACTGACCCAAGAACTCCTTGCTCATTGGAATCAGCTTTTGAATACATATTTGAATACATATTGAATACATATTGCCATGACTCATTATGTGTGAACTTCTTCAAGATCATTCTCTGGAGGTGGAGAGCATTTAAAAAAAAAAATTGTTGTGAGTCCTTTGGAATTGTCTTGGATCATTGTATTGCTGAGAAGTAAATGTCATTTGCAGTGAATCAAAATATAATTTTTACTGTGTATAATGTTCTCCTGATTTTTCTCACATTGCATGAGTTCACATAAGTATTCTCAGATTTTTCTGAGTCTATCCTGCTTGTCATTTCTTATAACACAATATTTCAACATAATCATATACCACAACTTGTTCAGCCATTCCCCTGTTGATAGACATCCTCTATATTTCTAATTCTTTGCTGCCACCAAAAAAAAAGCTGATATAAATATATTTTTTAAACAATTAAGGCCTTTCCCCTTTTCTTTGATTTCTTTGAGATACAGTCATAGTAGTGGTATTGGTAGATCAAAGGATGCACACTTTTTGGGGAGCTTAGTTCTAAATTGCTTTCCAGAATGATTTGATCATTTATACCTTCAACAGTGCATTAATATCCCAATTTTCCAACATCCTCTCCATTTTGCCATTTTCCTTTTCTGCCACATTAACCAATTTGATAGGTATGAAGTGGTACCTCATGTACATTAATGTACATTTTTCTAATCAGTAGTAATTTAGAGCATTTGACTTACTTCTCTATATTTGAGAAATGAGGCCTTTCAAAGAGACCTTTGCTATCCCCCTCCCCATTTTCTATTTTTCTTCTAATTTTGGCTGCATTGATTTTGTTTGTGCAAAAGCCTTTTAATTTACTTAATCAAAATTATTTTACTTTATGTGATCCTTTCAATCTCTTTGGTCATAAACTCCTTCCTTTATCTGTAGATTTGACAGGTATATTTTCCTCTGCTCTCTAATTTGCTTATCTCTAAAATCTATACATTTTGACCTTCCCTTGGTATATGGTATGAAATGTTGTTCTATGCCTAGTTTCTTCTAAACTGCTTCAGAGTTTTCAAAGTTAATTTTGTCAAATGGTGAGTTTTTATTCCAAAACTTGGATCTCTGGGTTTATTCTGTGGTCATTTACCATTGTGTGTTGTGTAGCTATTCCATTTGATCCATCGCGCTCTGTTTCTTTGCCAGAATCAGATTGTTTTGAGGATTACTGCTTTATCATATAGTTGGAAATGTGGTCCTGGTAGGCCTACCTCCTTCCCATTTTTTTAAAATTGAAAACTGTGTTATTCCTGACCATTCCAGATAAATATTGTTATTATTTTTTCCTAGCCTTATAAAAGAATTTTTGGTAGTTGGATTGGTATGGTGCTGAATAAATAATTAGGCAGAATTATCGGTTTTATTTTGGCTTAGCCTATCTGCCCACGAACAATTAATATTTCTTGGTGTTTAGATTTGTCTTCAGTTGTGTGAAAAGAGTTTTGTAATTGTGTTCATATAAATCCTAAGTTTGTCTGAGCACATAGACTAGACTAAGCATTTTATATTGTCTATAGTAGTAAAAAGTTTTCAAAACAACATAATTCTTAAGTAATTACAACTTGTACTATCTTGGACATAGTAATGCTAGATTGCTTGCTGCAAATACCAAAATTTAATTTAGGAACCTCATGGGTTAATGCAGTACCCATAGGATTAGAAAGGACCCCTCAATCATTGTTAAGGTACAGTTGTTCCAAAACTCTGTGGTTATATTTTGAGGTTAGCTTACTGAGAAAAATCCATACCTCTAGAAGATCCCATTGATTTTCTTTTAAGAATAATGTTGTTCCAACAGGTCTACTAGGCTTAGAAAATTAAGATTACGTAAGAGTACAATTCTTGCTCTCTCTGACTAATTTCTCCTATAATTGGATATCCCTTAGGTTGGATAATTTAAATTGCAGCTGAAACATGTTACTACATCTTTTTCCCCCAAAGATATTTTGTTTTCCAAGTTATATGTAACAATAATTTTCAACATATGTTTTCTAAAATTATAAGATCCAAACCATCTCCTTCCTTCCCTTCTCTCCCTGGACTTGGAGATGATAATTTGATCTGGGCCATACATGTTATTATCATGCAAAATACACTTCTCTATTATTGGCCATTGTTTTAAGGGCACACTTTTACAAAGCCAAAACCCCAAAATAAAACCGCAAATACAATGATGTGAAAGATAGTATGCTTTCTGCATCCATCTGACTAAACGGTTCTTTCTCTGGAGGTAGATAGGATTCTCTATCATAAGTCTTTTAGAATTGTCCCAGATTATTGCATTGAGGAGAATAGCGAAGTTTTCACGGTTGCTCATTGTACAATATTCCTGTTACTGGGTACAATGTTCTTCAGGTTCTGCTTATTAGGATTTACTATATCATGAATAGAGTGAGTCCATTCCAGCTCTTCTGTTCTGTTTTGCTTCTACCCTTATAGACTCAGGATATAAGCAACAGAGTGATATGAGAGACCCTAGAGAGAATCTTGAGACTGACTCATGGAATTTCAGAACTTATTGTAAAGTAGATAGCTTAGAATTTGGTAATTTTGGTCTCTGTATTGTTTGCTTTATCAAGTTCCAGAAAGTTTAAATTGTGTAAGTGTGTAAGATTATTAGTTTTCTTTCTTTTTTTAAAAAACACTTATCTTCTGTCACCTACTGTATATTGGTTCCAAAACAGAACAGTAAGGGCTAGGCAGTTGTGGTTAGGTGACTTGCCCAAAGACACATGTCTAGGAAGTGTCTCAGGCAGATTTGAATTCAGAACCTCCCATCCCTAGGTCTAATTCGCACTCCACTGAGCCATCCAGCTGCCTTAGTTTTATTTCTAACTATTTAATGATTTTATTATAGATATTTTTTCTACTCGCACATATCACAATCTCTTGTGACTTATTCAATGGTCTTCAAAAATTGCTGTATTTGAAAAATCCTTTAAGTTGTGGGTTGTGGCCATCTTGGTCACTAATCTCTCCAAATTAAGCTAGATAATGGATGTATTTGTTTAGGTATTTGCCTTCCAGAAGATGCAATTTGTTGCATAACCTTCCAGAACCCATATTCCTTTCTATAGCATGGTGAAGCATTTGAATATCTATTATTTTAAATGAGTTTTCATTTTTGCCAGTTCTTTGAATTCTTTTAGAGTTTGTATGTATCTGAAGTTTTTAAAGCACAAAGATTACTGTGGTGTTGGTAGAAATACCAATCTGTGAGTTGTTGTGTGTATTCTCTTGTGGTTATACAGAGCTGTAATGCATGTGACACTTTGTGGTTTACAGAGTGTTTTCTTCACTATAACCCCATCAGGTCAGTTGTATAAATAGTTTGTCCTCATTTTAGAGATGAGTAAATTAACCTCTTTTGTAAATCTCTAATCTCATTGGTAATGATATTAAGCTTGGTAATTAACATCCTTCAAGCAGCTCCTCAAATCTCTTTTCTTCTCATGATAAATTAGAAGAAAAAAGTAACTTCTTCCAGACCCTAACCAAAAAGGCAGCGGCACTCCATAAAATTATGAAGCTTTTTGTGCCTGGCTTAAGTCAACCTCATTATTTGATGTCACACCTTGTACTATGGTGCAAGTTATTACAGTAAAGTAAAGAGAGTGATATGCTCAGAACCTATAGATCCTTTGATATTGCATTTTTTGAATAAGTAGCATTTTTTGGGTTATTAGAGGATTTTCTTGGTGTTCTTATTTACTATTCTACTGTGAATTTTGGAATAGTTTTCTAAAAACTGCCATTCAGCATATTAAATTTCAGGTTAAGTAATATTCCTAGCTTCTGTGAACTTTTCTTTATGCCAACTATTTTTCTTTTCTTTTTTTTAGGCTACTAAGCAGAAGATGGTGGATCGACTGGCAAATAGTGAAGCAAATACTAGACGTATAAGTATAGTGGAAAACTGTTTTGGAGCAGCTGGACAACCTTTGACTATTCCTGGACGAGTTCTTATTGGAGAAGGAGTATTGACTAAGTTGTGTAGAAAGAAGCCAAAAGCAAGGCAGTTTTTCCTATTTAATGATATTCTTGTCTATGGCAATATTGTCATTCAGAAGAAAAAATACAATAAACAGCATATAATTCCCCTGGAAAATGTCACTATTGATTCCATAAAGGATGAGGGGGATCTACGGAATGGATGGCTTATCAAGACACCAACTAAATCATTTGCTGTTTATGCTGCCACAGCTACTGAAAAATCAGAATGGATGAATCATATAAATAAGTGTGTTACTGATTTACTCTCCAAAAGTGGGAAGACTCCCAGTAATGAACATGCTGCCGTTTGGGTACCTGATTCTGAGGCGACTGTGTGTATGCGTTGTCAGAAAGCAAAATTTACTCCTGTTAATCGTCGCCACCACTGCCGCAAATGTGGCTTTGTTGTTTGTGGGCCTTGCTCAGAGAAACGATTTCTTCTACCTAGTCAATCGTCCAAGCCTGTGAGAATTTGTGATTTCTGCTTTGATCTACTTTCGACTGGGGACTTGGCTACATGTCAGCCTACTAGATCAGACTCTTATAGCCAATCACCTAAGTCTTTGAATAATGTATCTGATGATGAAGATGATGAAGATAGTAGTGACTAAAGATATAAAAGTATTTTCAGAAACAGAATTGAGTATGATTAGAGATATCTGTGTTGGGAAATTTATTATTGTGGCCTCCAAAATTTCATTCTAGCCATAAATTTACCTGAGAAACTTCCAACCTATGTGCCTCAGTATATCCTATAGAGTAGTTTCACTCTTCTGCAGGGATAGACTATTGCAAATTTATCACATAATTTTCCACCTTCTTGTACTTGAGTTTTTCTAGACTATCCTTTTCATATAAGGTTGGAAAAATTCAGTTAGAGCTTTTTTATTTAATAGATAATATGTGACATTGGTATTTTCACCAGTTCTGTATTTTGGTATAAAAGAAAATTAAAGAATCATAAAATTATGGAAAACTGAATGTACTTTTGAATTAGTAAGTTATTTACACAAAATTAGTAGTTTTTCTAACCATACTGTTTAGTGATTAAGGCCCCTAATAAACATAGGTGTCATTTGTTTGGCATGACCTTATTTTGCTTTTGCTTTTGTATGCCATGTAGTGCCTTATATTGATAGCACAGTTACAGGAATAAATAAGCCCCTATGTTCTCATCTTTTCAATTATAGATAAGAGAAAAACCCATTGGTGCTATTTGAGATAAAAAATGATAAAATTAGTGTTTATGAAAGGGTATAATGTTTTTCTAACTGTGACTACTAATTTAGAGGTGGTCGTTTCCATGTGGGCATGTTTTTCCTATAAAATAAGAGTGATTATATTCTTACATTTTTATAAGCACCAAATTGTATTTGACAAGCCAGAATTTTTTATTAGTAAGGCTGTATTGTTTAAAAATTTCCAACTTATCAAGTTTATTTTGAACCTTTTCAATACTATGTTGGTCTCTAATTTTAATAAGAATTATTTCAAAGTGTAAATTTAATGGCTTTAAAAATTGAAGTGAATGCAAAAAATTGCCATCTAATACCCTAAAAAATAAGCTGTCTCTTCAATGTTCAGTAATAAGTGAATGAAAAGTACTTTGTTAAAAAAATGGAAAAGAAACTTGGACCTAAAAAGTTGTAATTAAATCATTTGCATAAATAATCAGTGCAGAAAATGTCTTTAACATACTTAATTTTGAACAGATTTGTATCTTCAGAGGTCTTAGCTCAGGATAAAATAAAGCTTGAGCTTATAATTATTAGTATACTAGGTTTTGTAAAGTTTTATAAAATCCCCACAAATATTTCTATTTTTGTAAAATGATAGTATGTTTAATTTGTTTCTTATGTCTTTTTTTGAAATCCATGAAAATAGAGTAGCAAATGATCTTTCAAAATTGTGAGCTTTGCTCAATGTAGGTTATTTTTGAGAAGTGACCATTTCTGCACTGTTTGCAAACTTTGAAGTAACCATTAGGTCAAAAGTATATTTATTAAATAAACCTGTATGTGTATTGCACTAGTTTTCCTGTTCATTTGCTGGAGAAGATAACTATAGTGATTTTTTGTGTATAAAAATAATCAATTTGAAATGTATTGACTATAATTCTGGGCTCTTCTGTTTTGTCTTAAAATTTGAATACATGGTGCAGATATCATGAGAGACTTGATTCATTAATTTATGTACCTGAGAATTGTTACAGTGTCTTAAAATTAGATTGAAGCACTATTTTGATTGATTTTGTTTTAATTTTTTTTAAACTCCAGAGATGATTAGATCTATCTTAACCTGTTTGTAGTATGAAGCAAAATCTAGCAAGGATGCATAGAGATACCTTCAGGTATATGTACATGACTGACATGTGCTATCCTCATGTGTTTGTATATTTTAAATATGCATTTGGGTGTCTTTGTATTTATATGTGTGTGTGTCTGTATATACAGACACACACACAGACACCCCGATGCTTCATACTTATATTGATATAATTGCCTGAGAAGTATGATAAAACCTGAGACCTGAGATAGTTGTTTTGTTCATATCCTGGTACATAGGAAATTAACCTGTTTTAGGAGACAAGTGGAACTGTTCTAAGAAAGCATTTTCATTTTTAACCTATTGACTATATATTTTTATAATTAAAAATGTTCAGTTACTGTTTTTTAGAATGTGATCCTGATATTTTTTCTTCTAGTATAAATACATAATTGGATATAATTTACTTTCTTGTTTTCTTCCTTCTTTTTAAAACAGTCTTCTAAGATGTTATGCTTTTCCCTTAAATGCCTTTTTCTGCACTTTTTGGAAATTGAGTTGTAAAGTAAAACAGAACTATCTCATTTTTTATGAACTTTTCCCATAAATGACATTTGTACTGTTCTGTACAGATCCTTGAAGCTATAACCAAATTGCTGGCAATTGTAGTTGGAGGAAAAATACAATTTTCTATGGAGGGGAAAAATATGATTTAAGTGGAAAGTACCTAATATATAGAAATTCAAAGCCAATGGGGCCCTATATAAAAATTGTAATAAGGTAATGTTACAGGTTAATATTACAATTGCTTGTTGATATATACATTGAATAAGTATACTTATTCCCATTATTTTGAATTTTTCATAATGGGTGTGAACTGTGTTTGTGTAACTTAAAATTTTTGAAAGGGCTCAATACTTGTAATCTGTTTTCTGTCAGACTTAATAGTTTTTGTGCTCAAATATATGATGTAGCTTTTAATCAGTGTTTTAGTAATTCTTTGTCCTCATTTCTTAGATTTATTGAATCATAGATTTAGAACTAGAAGAGATACTAGAGATTATCTAGTTTAACTAACAGAAGGAATCAGAATTGAATATTTCTCCAATAGGCTAGCTGTGGAAATTCATTCACAATAAGAGATTTGAAATTTGTCATGATAAAAAGCAATTTCATTGTAACAAAGCTCTATGTAACAATATCCCTTGTGAGGGATATATTTTTTAAAAAGCCTATAAAAGTTATATTTTCAGTGGGAACGGAATTGATGACTAGAAATGAGCATGTCCCTTAAGGAGAACCAAGGTTATATATAGTAAATGACCATAATACTAATGGACTTTAGGACTTCATGACCGAATGGTTACATATTGTTGCTTATGAGTCCAACCAAGGTCATAGATCAATTAGCTTTCATCTGCTCCATCGCCAGAGACTTTATCTTACCTGCCACAAATACATGCCATTGATCATGAGAGAGAACAAACATATGGGGCAGATGTTCATATAGATCCATACAGACTCACCTCCAATACTAGAAAGGAATTAAAAGTTCACGACTAAATTTGCTGTCTGAAAGGCTACATCAGTCACCTCTATGTGCCAGTCACTATGCTAAGGCACAAACTCCCTGCCCTCAACTCACGAGATAAAATAAATAAAAATACAAATGGGTTCCATTTGTGAAGAGTGTAAAAACCAAGTAGAGGACTTTGTGTTTTATTCTGGAGATCCCCTTTTGAGTTAACACTTAAGTTAAATGATATCATTTCAAATTTTATTTTATGATGCTTTAGTTGTGAAACTTCTTTTGGATACCTTCTCCTGATACAGTAACACATTCATGCAAATCTTCATTACCTCATTCGGGTATATTGCAGTAGCCTGCCAATTGGTCTTCACATTAAATCGATTTCCCTAAATGCAAGTCTGACCCTATCACTCTTCCAGAATAAAATATAAAATTCTCTGTTTGGATTTTAAAGCTCTTTGTAAACTGGCCTCTTCTGCCTTTCCAGCCTTACACACTATTCCTCTATAACAGTGATGGCAAACTTTTATGGCATTGGTGCCAAAGATGGCACACAGAGTGCTCTCTGTGGGTATGTGCCATGTGCCAGCCCCCCACCCCCCCACCCCCCAGTTTGTTACTAGAAAGACAGAGCCTTGGGCAGAGCTGCTTCCCTGCCTGATGACATTTTTTTCACATCCCCGCCCCTCTGCCCAGCAGCCCAATGGGAGCACTTTCTCCCTCCCCTGTATTGAGTAAGGGGGGACAGGGCATGCTTGGCACTCAGTGGGGGAAGGGGCGTGGCACATGGCCTGGGGGTGGGGCCCGGCACTGTGTCTAAAAGATTTGCCATCACTGCTCTATAACATTGGTCTTCTTATTCTCTGAAGAGGACATTCCCATCTCCCAACTCCAAATGTGTTGAAACAGATAATCTTCTGACTGAGGGTTTTCATTGACTGTCTCACATGCTGGGAACTCTGTCATTTCTTCCAAACTTCCCTTCCTTTACATCTCAGCTAAAGTCCCACCTACTGCAAGAAACTTTTCCCAGGCTTCATCTCGTAGGTGTCTTGTTTGCACATCATCATTTATATGTTATCTCCTCCATTGGGCCGTGAGCTCGAGTCATAGGGCCTGTTTTTATCTCTTTCTCCCTAACACTTAGAACAATACCTGGCACATAGTAGACACTTTAAAAATGCTACTTGATTATTCAATTAAATAAACACTAAATGCCTCATATGTGTCAGGTACTGTGCCAAACACTGGGGATAGAAATAAGAAGATCCTGCTCTCCGGGAGCTTAAACTGTCAGATGGGAAGAGAATACCAGAGGAAGGTGGGGTGGGGGTTTTTGGGGGTGACCTTAGTGAGGAGTGATGTTCTTTGGATTCCACACCAAGCAGGACTGGGAATTTGGGTACCCCGAAGAAGGAATGTTTAGATGAATGTTTAAATCTAAGGAAGACCCCTCTCCTTTTTTTAAAGACACCTTCTATCTTAGAGTCAATACTAAGTGTCAGCTCCAAGGCAGAAGAGGTAATTGAGGTTAAATGACTTGCCCAGGGTCACCCAGCTTAGAAGGGTCTGAGATAAGCTTTGAATTCAGATTCTTCCTACTCCATGTACTCCATGTACCTAGAGAAGGCTTTTTTTTTTTTAATATGAGAAAAACAACTGAGGAAAAAACTTCCCCTAACATCCCCCCCACCCCCATTTCATAACTTTGTGCTATAATGACCTATTAAAGTATAGGGAGAGGCACTTGGCTTTGGTAAGGACAAGGGAAAGATAATTTTGCTTATCTTAAATTGAAAAATAGTTTGTGTATATTTATAGTTAAATATTTTTAATGCCTTATTAAATAGGGATGCTACATTGATTTTGTAAACTTATATTGCATTGTAAATGTTTTATTTTGAAGGCCTTGTCCATTGCAGTCTGGTTTATTTTTTAAAAGCTTTAGTGCTGACTTCCGTTTTCATATTGTAGTTGTTTCCTAATATTTTATTTCACCCGTCTCCCATTTTGCAATCAACCAAGCCTTCTCTTTTAATGAAGAAAAACAGTTAAGCAAAATCAATTGACACAAGCAAGTCTAACACTGTAGGTGACATTCCACACCCATGGCCATGCATTTCTCCAGCAAAAATTGGGAGTGACACATTTCCTAATCTGTTCTGCAGGGATGAGATTAATGATTATCATACAAATCTATTTTAGTTAAGCACTATACACATTGGTTATTTTGTTATATATTTTTTTATTTTATATATTTCATTATATATCTAATGTCCATTTTAATGTTGCCAAATACCAGGTATAGTTCACCTAACATCTTTGGTTCTGAGGGAACAACAAAACTTAGGTGAAGTAGTATGTTCCACTAAATAGTTCCACTAAAACAGTGAAAATGGCATTAGCCAAATGCTTGACTTCAAAATGGGCTTTTTCAACTGCTAAAAAGGAAGTTATTAAGCAATGATGTTGGTCGAAGCGGAAGGGTATGTTTCTATTTTTTCCAGAAAAAAGGTGTTTTTTTTAAGACACCCATAATCTTTAAAAATTAAAAATTTGGGAAGTATATGAAAATAAAGGCAAGGCTTTTTCAGTTTCATTGTATGGATAGAAGTGTGTTTTATCTTTAAATATTAACAGAAATTATAGCCAGAATTTATTGCTGCCTCCTTTAAGATAATACCAAATTTAGAAGAGCTAATTTGATAGTACTGTTTAAAGTGATAGCTTCTCATAATCTTTTTTTCATTTTGCAAGGGGGAAAGAGGAAAGTAAAAGGTACCAAGAAAAAAATCAAATCTGCTTTTCTTCTGAGAAATGTCAGAGACCTTTTTTTTGCATTAAATTTTTTTTTCATTTTTATTTATTTTGAGGCAAACAGGATTAAATGACTTGCTAAGCACAGCTGGCAAAAAGATTATTTTGAACTCAGGTCTCTCTGACTCCAAGCCCATCACTCTATACACTGTGTTACCTAGCTGTCCCTATATTTATTCTTTAAAAAAAACCAAAAACCAAAAAAAAAAAACCTTTTTTAAACCATTTTCTTAAATTTTGAATCCCAAATTCTAAACTTCACGCCCACTCTTCCCCTAATCATTGAGAAGGTAAGCTAAGTATTATGTGAAATCATGCAAAAGATTTCCATATTAGCCATAAAAAAATCACTCTAAAAAAGACAAAAATAAAGTAAGAAAATTATATTTCAATTTGCACTCAAGTTCATCATTTTTCTCTCTGGAGGTGGATAGCATTTTTTCATCCTGCTGTTTTGGAATTTTATTGGATCATTATTGATCAGAGTAAAAAGTATTTCACACTTGATCATCATTGCAACATTGTTATTACTATGCACAGTGATCTGTTTTTTCTCACTTTGTTTTGCATTAGTTTATAAAGGTTTTGCCATGCTTTTTTTCCGAAACTGCCTTTTTTTTTCTATGATGGAGTACTTCATCACAATCATTTGCTACAACTTGTCCAAACATTCCCCAATTGATTACAATCCCATCAATTTTTAATTCTTTGCCATGACAAAGAGTTGCTATAAATATTTTTGTACATATAAATCCTTTTCCTTTTTCATTGATATCTTTGGAGTACACTTAGTAGTGGTATTAGTAGGCCAAAGAGTATGCATAGCCTTCTAGACATTTGGGTATAGTTCCAGATTGTTCTTCAGAATGGTTGGACCAGTTTGCTACTTCACTCTCATTTGGCATTTCAGATAGGTATGAGTTGGTATACTCAAAGTTTTAATTTATTGTTCTCTAATCAATGATTCAGGACATTTTTTCATATGACTAGGTCATTTTATTTCTTCTGAAAACTACCTGTTCATATTCTTTGACAGGGGGAATGCTGCTTGTTTTTATACATTTGACTCAGTTTCTTATATATTTGAAAAATGAGGCCCTTATTTTGGCCTTAAGGTAAAATTTCTTTCCTTGTCTATAGTACCTTTTAGCAAAATATAGCTTCCTTTTTAAATATCTCTTTTAATTATGTCTATTTTTGCTTTTCCTTTTGAGATCTCAATTGCTCCCCCCCCCTTTTTTTTAACCCTTACATTTTGGAATCAATATTAAGTATTGGTTCCAAGGAAAAAGAGTGGTAAGGGCTAGGCAGTTGGAGTTAAGTGACTTGCCCAGGGTTGTTAAGGGTAAATTTTAGGGTTGAGACTGAATATAATTTTAGTTGTTCTCCAAGGATTTAAATTCTAAATCCCAATGAAATACTCAAGTCAGAATGGAATTTATGGTGGTTTATTTACAATAGAAAGAAGAAATTAAAAGTGAGAGAGAGAGGGAAAAGGGAAGTGAATTGCTCCAGTCCGGGCTGAGCCAGGCAGGAGTTCAGAGGCCTGGGCCAAGAGGCCTCTCCAGAAACCAAGGGAAAGGGGAGTCAACCCTTATTACTCACCAAGTGACCATCTAAAAGGAAAGCAGTCTGAATATCATGCTGAGCGCCTCCAGGGTCGAGTTCCAGGGCCAAATCCGCCAAGGCTCCCTCTCACAGGAAGTGATGCAAAATATAAAAGCAGTTCTTTACATCACTTCCTGTGTCTCACATGTACCAGTGGTGGCTTAAACTTGACTTAGGACAGCCCAGGGGGCCAGTCAGTTGTTTCTGATTTGTCACTTGCCAGCACATGCCTTTCATAGGCCTTCCTCTCCAACACTTAATCCTTAAATGGGGGCGTATACATTCCTGGTTGCTAGAATTCTAAATACTAAGCAGGGTGGAGTAAAACTAAAATTTTCTCTAGTGCCAGCCTCTATTGCAAGGGTCACACAGCTAGGAAGTGTGAGGCCAAATTTGAACCCAGGACGTTTTAACTCTAGACTTGGCTACTGATCCACCTAGATGTGCCAGCTGTCCATCTTTAGCTAAAATATAGCATCTCTATCTCTCATCTATCTCCATTATAATTAGGCAACCACAGGTGTCCCCTAGTAGCTCTCTAATCTGCCAGAGTATCCATTTACCACAACCAGAAATATTCTCAGATTATCATTTTATTGCATCTCTCATCTTTATTATGTATCTGTTTCAAGTATGTCTTACAAATAACATTGTCGGATTGTGTGATCTGCTGAGCTTAGCCCATTTACATTTATATTTTTCCATCTGTACTTTTTCTGTTTTTATTCTTTTTATCCTGTCCTTCCTCAGACGTCCATTTTGCTTCTGACCTCTGCCTTCCTTAATCTGACCTCCCATTTGTCCTATTTTTCCATGTTTCTTATTCCCTTCCCCTCTATTTCCTTTCTGGATAACTTAGATTTCTGTACTCAACTGCTTATGCATATATATTCTTTCTATGAACCAATTACAACGGAAATGAGTTACAGATGTTGCCAGCAACCACTCTTCCCATTTCTCCCTCCATTATAAAAATTCATCCTTGCATACTTCCTTTATTTTTTTAATTTAAATTAATTTATTTAGTTAATTTATAACAACATTTCTTGGTTACAAGAATCATATTATTTCCCTCCCTCCTCTGCCCCCACTCTTCCCGTAGCTGACACGCAATTTAACTGGGTAATATATGTATCCTTGATCAAAACCCATTTCCATATTGTTGATGTTTGCATTAGGGTGATCATTTCGAGTTTACATCCCCAACCACATCACCTCAACCCATGTATTCAAGCAGTTGCCTTCTATGTTTCTACTCCCACAGTTTCTCCTCTGAATGTGGATAGTGTTTTTTCTCAAAGATCTCTCCGAGTTGTTCAGGATCACTGCATTGCCACCAATGGTGAAGTCCATTACATTTGATTGTACCACAGTGTATCAGTCTCTGTGTATAACGTTCTCCTGATTCTGCTCCTCTCACTCTGCATCACTTCCTGGAGGTTGTTCCAGTCTCCATGGAATTCCTCCACCTTATTATTTCTTTGAGCACAATAGTATTCCATCACCAACAAATACCACAATTTGTTCAGCCATTCCCCAATTGAAGGGCATCCCCTCATTTTCCAATTTTTTGCCACCACTATGAATATTCTTGTACAAGTCTTTTTCCTTATCTCTTTGGGGTACAAACCCAGCAGTGCTATGGCTGGATCAAAGGGCATGCCTCCTTTAGTTGAGAAAACTTTCCTTATTTTACTCATCCCTTATCCCTTCTCCCAATACATCCCTCTTTCTTACCCAGTAACAAAATAGACTCATACTCATGCCCTCTGTCTATGTAGCAGTTCAAAAACTGCTCTGAAAATGATAAAGTTCTTGTAAGTAGCAAGTTAAATCTCCAGTTTAACCTTATTGAGTCCTTTATTCTTTTTTGTTTACCTTTTTATGCTTTTGAGTTGTGTTTGAATATCAAATTTTCTGTTCATCTCTGGTCTTTTCATAAGGAATGCATGACAGTCCTCAATTCATTAAATATCTGTTTTTTTCTTAAAGGATTATACTTAATTTTTCTGGGTGAGTTTTTCTTGATTGTGATCCAATCTTCTTTGCCTTCTAGAATTTATTCCAAGCCTTCTGCTCCTTTAATGTGGAAGCTGCTAAATCTTATGTGATCCAGACCATGGAAGTTGATGAATTATTTCTGGCTGATTGCAATATTTCTTGACCTGGGAGCTGTGGAATTTGACCATAATTTTTCTAGGACTTTTCATCTTAGTCTTTCAGGAGATGATTGGTGGAATCTTTTAATTTTTATTTGTACTTCTGGGTCTATTATTGGGGAAGTTTTCCTTTATAGTTTCTTGAACTATATCTATGTTCTTTTTTTGATCATGGTTTTTAAGTAGACTTAAATTATTTCTCCTTGACCTATTTTCCAGGTCAATTGTTTTTCCAATGAAATATGACACATTTTCTTCTATTTTTTATATGCTTGACTTTGTTTTGTTGTTTCTTAAAATCTAGAGGAGCTTCCACTTGCTTAATTCTATTTTTTAAGAAATTATTTCCTTCACTGAGCTTTTGTATCTCTTTTTTTCCATGTGGCCAATTCTGCTTTTTTAGGAATTCTTTTCTTTAGTGTATTTTTGTTCCTCTCTTACCATTAAGTCACTTCTGTTTTGTTTTTTTCCCCCCTTAAACTCTTACTTCTGTCTTAGAATCAATACTTTGTATTGGTTCTAAGGAAGAAGAGTGATGAGGGCTAGGCAATGGGGGTTAAGTGATTTGCCCAGGGTCACACAGTGAGGAAGTGTCTGAGGCCAGATTTGAATCCAGGACCTCCCATCTATAGGTCTGACTCAATCTACCAAGCCACCCAGCTGCCCTGGCTTCTGGTTTATAAGATGTTATTTTCTTCAGCATTTTTTTGGTACTTTTTTTTTTTACCAAGCTGTTAATGTTCTTTTCATAATTTTCTTGCATCACTCATTTCTTTTCCCAACTTTTCCTCTACCATTCTTATTGCTTTCTTAAGCCTTCCAGGAATTCTTGGTGGCCTTGGGTCCAATTAGCATTTTCCTTGAAGCTTTGCTTGTAGCTGTTTTCCCATTATCATCTTCTAAGTTTATGTCTTGATCTTCCCTGCCACTATAATAGCTTTTTAATGGTCAAATTCTTTTTTTGTTTACTCATTTTTTTCAGTCTATTTCTTGACTTTGAACTTTGTTAAAGTTGGATTCTGCTCACCTAGGGGTGGGGAGCCACTGTTTCCAAGCTTTACGTCTTTTTTTTTTGTGCTGTTCTTTTCAGAGCTCATTCTAGGGGTTTTGCAAATTTTCTGTGATTCTCAGTGATTTCAGGAGAGATATGGTCTCTGCCCTCCCATTGTTAGAGTCCCTTATAGTCCTGGATCTATGACCAGGTTCCCTGCCCTTTTGCATCAGCAAAATTGTAGTACCACAACTTGAATTGAGTATGGACAGCAGAGGTGCCAATCAACTCTCTGCTGCATTCAATGCCTGCAAAGATTCCCTTATCCTCTTTCTGAGCAGTCTGAGCTGATTTACCATCTCCTGGCTGAGAGATCTGCCTGCTGTTGCTGTTGCTGCTGCAGGTGTGGCACTACAAGTTGGCCCAATCCTCGGTGTCCTAGATCTCTTTCTGACCAGTCATCAGAGGATGGAAAACTATCATACACTGGTCTTTTGTTGGCTCGACTTCTCCAAAATTTGATTTGAGAAGTTATTTTAAAATAGTTTGGAGGGGAACATTGGGAGAGTTCAGCTGGGTTGCTGCCTGTACTCTGCCAAAATGATTAGCTTATTCCAAAGCATAATCCAAAGCTAAGGTAATATTGTACTCTGAAGTGTTATGCACCGAATGTTGCTTTGCATTTTGTCTTTGGTGTTTTGTGTGTTAATGTCTTTCCTAAGAATTATGTATTTATCATTCTTGAAAGTTTTAATTTAGGACCCATCCATTAGAATTGAGCTGCTCTCATCTTAGAGAGGGGACTTAAAAGAAAATGGTTATTGTGAAGTTGTAAGGTAGCTTCTACAGAATACATACTATCTTTCCACAGGAGCCTTCTTGTGAGGGAAGAAAAGGCAAGAAAAACATAAAGAAAAAAATTATTCAGTTTGTCCTTATCATTGGTTCTCTACCTAGAGGTGGATAGCATTTTTCATTATTGGTCCTGTGGAATTGTTGTGAATCAGTGGACTGATCAGAGTAACAAAGTCTTTTTCACTTGGTAATCATGAACTATTGGTATTGTTACTGGCTCTCATTTCATTTTATATGAGTTCATATCAGTCTTCCCAGGTTTTTCTGAAACCATCTTCTTCATCATTTCTTAAGAGTACAGGAGCATTCCATCAGTGATATGCCACAACTTGTAGAGCCATTCCCCAGTGGATGGGCATCCCCTTATTCCAATTCTTTGCCACCACAAAAAGAGCTGCTCTCAATATTTTTCTAAATGAGTCTTCTCCTTTAATCTCTTTGGGGTAGAGGCCCAGGAATGATATTGATGAGTCAAGGCACATGCACAGTTTGATAGTCCCTTTGGGCAAAATTCTAATTGTTCTCCATAATGGTTGGATCAATTCCCTTCATCAACAGGGTCCCTATTTTTCCATATCCCCTCTAGCATTGATCATTTTTCCTTTTCTGCCATGTTACCCAATTTGATGGGGTACCTAATTTTTGGCAATTCAACTGAACAGATTTTAAAATTTTATTTTTAAGTCTTTTTCCATGGTTACATGATTCATGTTCTTTCTCTCCCCATTTCCCTCCCCCCTTCTGGAGCCAACAAGCAATTCCATTGGATTATACATGTATTATCCATCAATACCTATTTCTATATTCATTTTTTAAATAATCTTTTAAAAACCAAAACTCCACATTCTATACCCATATAAACAAGTGAGAAATCATATGTTCTTCTTCTTGAGCAGATTTCTTTTTAACCAATGTAGATTGCAAATTAATGATGCTGGACAATATAGCTTTCCTCAGACTCATCTTTTATTGTGTTTCTGGAATGATAGTTCTCATAGTTGATGCTGTTATTTTTTATTACTCTCTTGGTAGAAAGGATTATACTTAGCTTCAATGTTTTACAATTTGGGGAAATGTTTTATGTGTTTATAGATATTAAAACTGAAAACAGAAATGTGAGCAAATGTCCTAAGGGAGAACAGCTATTTGTAACTTTATTAATCATGGCTCTATTTTGTTGTTTTGTTTCAAAAGATAGTCATTTGTTAGCTTCTGTATGACAACCAATTTCTCTCTTTGAGAAGCTTCTGTATGACAACCAATTTCTCTCTGAGAACTGTGCAAGAGGCTAGGCCTTGCCAAGAAATGGCAGACTTCAAATATGTTCTCTTGCTAGAAGGCAAAACTAAATTAGATTCTCAGCTTAAACAAAGAGTTGTAGTTGATTGTAGGATTGTATGTTTCCTCTAATTAGCAAATTTGCAAATAGTTCTAGTTCATAACAACTGAAGACAGATTTATTTTATTGTGGGATCCTTTTAGAAAATAGACTTAAAAGCATTAAGGCAATTCAGAAATCATGGTAGTTGGATTGTCAACCATAAAAGTGACTTCACTAGAGCTTTTGTTTAGTTGAGTCACGTCTAACCCTTTTATGACCCCATTTGGTATTATCTCAGTAAACATACTAGAGTGCTTTGCCATGTCTTCTAGCTTATTCTAGGACTGAGGAAAACGAGGAAACAAGTGAGGCAAACAGGGTAAAGTGATTTGCCTAAGATCACACAGCCAGTAAGTGGGAGGTCAGATTTGAACTCAGAAAGCAGAGTCTTCCTGACTCCAGGCCCAGCATTCTATCCACTGTAGCACCTCGCCAGGCTCTCTCTAATTTAAAATCTTTGTGTTCTGTCCTACTCTAATAAGAAAAAGAGTTTTGAAGCGTGAACTTACAGTGCTGTCACATTGTTGTGTTTGGCAACAAAACACGACCGAGAATTCGTATTTTTGTACTTATAAAGGATGTAGGTATTGGCAAAGGCTTCTTTCTTTCTAGGACAACTGAACTTTGAAAGCAGAGTGCTTTCAGGGATTGAATTTATAGTTTAAAACCGAGAAAGCCAAAAGACTACTGGGAACTTGTTTAAAAAACCTACTCTACTCTCCCCCCAAGAATAAGAAATTACTTCTAAGACTACATACACAAATACAGTTTTCTCTTTTAGCAGTTACTTAAAGTTTAGATGATATGTTTCAGGGTGTTGGTAGAAGTTTTAATTCATCCACTGAGCATTGGCCAGGGAATGCTGTCCAACCTGTCCTTGGTCAACAGGTCGGTAATTCTGGAACATCTGGAAAGGGTGGCTTTGCTTGTCTTAAAAAAATATTAGAAGAAAAAGCCTTTACCATTTATTTTTTTCTTATTTGTCTCTTTTAAAATATTTATCCTTTAAAAAATTATTGTCTCTTCCTAGTGACCATCTTTTTCCCTCTTGTCCCTGCCTCTCATTGGAACTCTCCTTTTTGGTAAATGATGGCAGTTAAATCCCATTAGTATGGCTTTTTAATAGTGATTTCCACTACTCTGCTATCTCACCTGTGTGTGTGGTGGACAATCTTTTTTTAGATAGCAAGATTAAAAAAAAATAGCCCTCTAGTTTCCAAGGACTTTTCCTTTGTTCCTTATCCCAGAAATATCTCCAGTGGTTTTATTCTTTCATTCCTTGCATGGTAAAACATTAGGCAGAATCCAGGCATAGAACAAGTTTGGGAAATGGAAATTACCTTGGCCCAACCTAACCAATCCATATCTAAAAGAAATCATTAAAAGATTATCAAACAAGGGGCTACTATGTGTTTCAGTGGCTTGAGAGCCAGGTCTAGGGACAAGAGGTCTTGGGTTCAATCTGGCCTAGACACTTCCCAGCTGTGTGACCCTGGGCAAGTCACTTAACCCCCATTGCCTAGCCCTTACTGCTTTTCTGCCTTGGAATCAATACATTATAATGAATAAGCCTCTGCTTGAAGACCTCCAGAGAGGGAACCCAATACTTCTTAATGCAGTCAATACTGTGTATTGGTTCCAAGGCAGAAGAGTGGTAAGGGCTAGGCAATGGGGGTCAAGTGACTTGCCCAGGGTCACACAGTGAGGAAGTGGCTGAGGCCAGATTTGAACCTAGGACCTCCCGTCTCTAGGCCTGACTCTCCATCCACTGAGCTACCCAGCTGCCCCCAAGAAAGCTTTTTCTTATAGCAAGCTTAAATTATGTTTTTTAGCAGCTTTACCCACTGCTCTTGGATCTAATCTCTAGGGCTGTGTGCAGCCTATCTGGCAAGAAGAGAAAGGTGACCCAAATTTTCAACCATCATTCTTTCTCTTGTTAATTAAATGTTATATATCATATTGCAAGTGTGGATCTGGGTAACTAGAAGGGTCATGGTACCCTCAACAGTCAGAATCATTTCTCAGATCTTTCCCTCTTCAGAACATCTCTGCTATCTCTCCATCCACTCAACACGCCATTCTGGTTCAGACCCTCATCTGTTCACTTGGATGATTCCGTTACAGAAAATGATTTCTTTGATTCTCTCCTTCTTGCAAAGTCTTCTCCTTTCAGTCCACCCTCCAAAGAGCCACCAACATGATTTTCTTAAGGCATGACTGATGATTCCTGTACTCAACTTACAGTGTCTTCTTATTTACCGTTGGCATCAACTAGAAACTTCTCTGGCTTTTAATGTTCTTCACAAACTGACCTCTTCGTATTTTCCCCATCTTTTTGCTCACTCTTCTCCACCACACATAACGTAATATGGCCTGATTGTGTGACCCTGGGCAAGTCACTTAACCCCCATTGCCTAGCTCTTACCACTCTTCTGCCTTGGAATATTGGTTTCAAGGCAGAAGGTAAGTGTTTAAAAAAAAAAAAGACTCATCTCAAACAACACCTTTTACAACAGGGAGTGGAGAGGATCTTTCCAGGAATTTATTTATCCAGACACTAGTGCCTTCCCCTTTGTGTCGAGTATTACTTTGTGTTTTTTTTTTTAACTTTTTCATTTTGTAACTATTTTTTTCTCTCCCTCCTCTTTCTCTTATTGAAAACAAAACCCAAAACCTTGTAAAAAATATGCATAGTCAAGCAAAACAAATCTCCATGTTGGCCATGTCCAAAAATGCATGCCTCATTCTGCACCTTGAATCCAACACCTATTAGGAGGTGAGGAATCATGGTTAGTCGCTTGTGTATTTTGTATTTGTCTATGTGCGTGTTGACCCACTCATTAACATGTAACCTCCTTGAGGTTAGAAACTGCTTTTATCTTTGTATCCTAAGCTCTTAGCACAGTGCCTGGCATATAGTATAATTGATTGATCGACCCTATATAAAATCTTTGCTCATAGTAAGAGCTTACTTAATATTTTCCATTCATTCATTCATTTAATTTAAAGGCCCAAGTAATCTAGACAGATGGCATATGGCCTCTCCCACAAAAGCTATTTAGCACTGCAGATAACTTTTTTTTACTCATTTTATTTTCCTAATCACATATAACAACAATTTTCAACATACATTTTCCAAAATTATAAGATCCAAATTGTCTCCCTCCCTCCCTTCTCTCCTCCCTCTCAGAGATGCTAAGCAATTTGATTTGGATCGTCTTCTCATGCAAGACATACTTCCATATTGATTACTAATAAGAGAGTACTTCTATAACTCCCCCTCCCCCAAATAAAACTACATAAACTGATGGGAAAGATCGTATGCTTAGACCTGCATCTGACTCCAACCACTGTTACCATTTAACTTCAGCGAGAAGCAGGACCAATCTAGGGAGGGATACTGAAACTTAAACTTGGGCTTAGGAACCACAAAGTGGTTAGAATGCAGATTTGACTTTTAACTAAAAGGTAAGGGAGTTTTGGGTTTTTTAGCTAACTACAGAATGGAAGTGTTAGCAGTTTTCTTCCTGTAGTTGCGGCATCTTGATTTTCAGATCAGACCACAGAGAATCTTTTAGGCTACCGTATTATGGAGGCAGGGCAGTTTTAGAAGCAGGTTACTGGAGATTCTGACTTGTGGTTCCTGTGCAAGTGTCACCAATCTACTTTGGGTCCTGGTTCCTTTTATCAAATGGGAATCATGCTTGCCTGTTTCATAAGTAATTTTCTTGGCAAATAAAAATGTTTATGTCATACTTTTCTATCCTGCATAAGCCTCTACCACCACCACTCCATAAAAGAAAACAATTATCATTATGCCTATACACAGGAGATCAAAAGATAAAAATGAAACATTCTCTACACTCAGCGTGCTTACATTCTATTGGGAGAAATTTATAGACATATATAAGTAGCAACAAAATATGGGCAAAATCAATAGAAGTGTCCCTTCCGTATTACAGGAGTTTGTAAGGGGGGAATGGGGTTCTAAATTTTAAAAGGGTTGGACTGGGTTATTTAAGAGTGTGGTCGCCAGGAATTTAATTAATTCTAAAGAGATTTTATTTATAATTTATTTACAAAATGTAGAAAGAGTGAAGCAAGAAATCAGAGAGAAGATAAGATATCTAGCCTGAGCACTAAGTAATTTATCTCCAACTCCTTCCCCTCTCTCCCCACCACCAGGGAGAGTTAGTTTCAGCCAGCAGGACCTGGTAAGTTTCTCAAGAGGATAGGTCTTTCCTGAGGCTGGTCTCTTCAGAGAAAACTAGCAGTTAAGAGTCAGCTTTTCACTCACCATGTGTCAGTCCAGTCAGCAGATCCTTCTGCCCCCTCCTCATTATCCTCAACTCAAAAGCATGAAGAATTCCCTCCAGTCTCCACTTCCAAAAAAAAAAAGAACCCAATCTCACAGGAAGTAACAGCTCCTTTTCAAGACACTTCTTTTGTGTCACTTTCTGTGTCTTCCCCTAATTTTACATCTACCAATCGCAGTTGATGCTTTGTTTTAGGACTGCCCAGAAGGCAGTTGTCATACACTTTCACACTGGGTCACAGACCTCTACTTCATGATTAAGTGGGACATTTGCACTTTTGGTGGTTAGATCTAAATGGACAGATCTTCATACTTAACTTTTTAAGTACCATGTTTACACTTATGGGGATTAAATCTAAAAATAGACAAGTGTTACAAATACAATTTAATCGTCACAATCAGTATTTTCATTGTTATAATCAGGGGAGTGTTAAATTTAATCTTCATAGGTTAGATGATTCGGACAATTCAATGAAAAAATTTTTGGCCCTTTGTTCTAGAGAAGAAGTCTGAATATTTTTCTTTTTCTTTTATGGGGTGTTCATAGTACCTTGTAAAATCTGAGTAAAATGTTTGGTCATAGACTATTTGTAGGTCATATTAAATTAAGATAGCTTAACATTTCTAGCCTTTGTGTATCATCTGCTGGCTTTGATTCTTCTTGCAAAATTTAACTTTTTACTTATTTTAACTTAAAGAAATTGTGTATATTCATGGTATTAAAAAACAAAATGTGTCATTACTATACAATTCTATACATGTATTTTATACATTTTTTCTGTGTCATCTGCTGGCCTTCATGTGTTGTCTGCTGCTTCTGCCACCTCCCTCCCTATCCCCCCCTCCCATTTAATGCCTTATGCCAACCTGTAATATATTGAAATTGTGTTGGGGAAAGTGACAGTGTTGGAAGGGCTACTGACCTGTACAAAGTAATTTTGGTGGTTCAGGCACTAGTAGGATTTTGAAGGAAGCTGAGGATTCTGAGGCAGAGAAGGGAGGGCATTAGGGAAATCAGGATGGAAGGCTGTGTGGAAGGTCTACTTGATTAGCCCATAGAGTTGGTGAAAGCCTGGAAAGGTAGACTGAAGCCAGATTGTGAAGAGCTTTTATTTTTAAAAATATTTTTCCATGTTTCTATGATCCATTTTCTTTCCCTCCCCTCTTTCTTCCCCCTCCCAAGGCTGATAAGTACTGGGCTGTGCATGAAGAGCTTTTAAAGGCACTCGAGTTTGTGTTTTATCCTGGAGGCAACAGGAACTGCTTTGAGCTTTTTGATTTGAGGAGTGGCAAGTCTGACCCTAAGCTTTAGGAGTATCACATTGGCAATCGTGTGGAGGATGTATTGGACAAAAGAGAGAGTTGAGTCTGGGAGAGCAATTCAGGCTCTGTGGTTCAGCTGAGGGGACTGATGAGTATCTAAACTAAGATGGGGGCTGTGTGAATGGAGAAAAGGAGAAGGATGTGAGAGAATGTGGAACTGAAACTGGCAAAACTTAGCAACTTGAACGAATATGAGAGAGAAATGATGAAGAGTTCAAGTGTGATTCCCAGGGTACAAACCTGAGGGATTGGAAGCATGGTGTTTCCATAGAAAGAAATAGAAAATGTGGAAGAAAGATAGGTTGGGGGGGGGGGAGATGACTTCTATTTTGGACAATTTGAGTTTGAAGTGTCTCTGGGATATCTAGTTTCAAATATCCAGTGGGCAGAATGGAATGCAGGAGAGAGACCACAGCTGGATTTGAGAGTCCCCTAAGTTCAGATCATTGAACGCATGGGAACTGATTAGAGAGGGGCACACTAAGCCTATGAGCCAGCAAAGGAAACTGAGACAGACCTGTGTCAAAAAGGATAATCAAGGGAGTGCAATGTCATTAAAATCCAGAGACCAGAGAATATCCAGGAAGGCAGGGTGTTCAAGAGTGCTGAGTTGCAGATAAGTCAAGCAGGACAAAGATGGAGAAGAGGCCACTGGATTTGGCAATTAAACATTTGGAGAGATCATTCTCAGTCGAATGATGAGGTTGAAACCAGATTGCCAAGGGTTAAGAAGTGGGCCAGAGTAGAGAAAGTGAAGACAATGATTGCAGGGGTTTTCTAAGAGTTTGGCTGTGAAAGATGTAAAATTCTGCCTTAAGGAGACAGGTGAGAGTTTTAATTTTTTTATTTTAAATTAATTTATTTAGTCAATTTAGAACATTATTCCTTGGTTACAATAATCACATTATTTCCCTCCCTCCCCTCCACCCACTCTTCCCACAGCCCAAGTGCAATTTCATTGGGTATTACTTGTGTCCTTGATCAGAACCTATTTCCATGTTGTTGATGTTTGCCCCAGGATGTTCATTTTGAGTCTACATCCCCAATCATATCCCTATTGAACCATGTGATCAAGCAGTTGTTTTTCTTCTGTGTGTCTACTCCCACAGTTCTTCCTTTGGGTGTGGATAGTGTTCTTTCTCATAAGTCCTTCAGAATTGTCCTTGATCATTGCGTTGCCACTAATGGAGAAGTGCATTGCATTTGATTGTTCCACAGTCTCTGTGTACAATGTTCTCCTGGTTCTGCTCCTCTACAGGTGAGAGTTTTTAAAGGCTAGGAGAGATCCATGTGTTTGTAGGCAGTAAGAAAGGAGCCAGATTGGAAAGAGAGATTGAAGATGAGTCGGGGTCATAGTTGTGGGGACAATCCCAAAGGATCAGAAGTACAAGAAGAGGAGTTGCCCTTGGAAAGAAAGACTGTCATTAGAGGCTGAAGGAGGAGAATTGAGGGAATAATGACAAGGAACTCCAAAGTGTGGAATAGAAAAGAAGAGAAAGCTCACGGGGAAGGGTTTTTAATCTATTGAGAGAAAGGGGAAGGTATAGGATTTTTGAGGGAAGAGAATGCAGGCTCTGGGGGAGTAACATCAATTAAGTAAGAGGAAAAGTATTACAACCAAATATTAGTTGATATTTAATTTAATGATGAGTTTATATAGCTCTGGGCACAATGGATAAAGTGCTGAGCCTTGGGTCAGGAAGACCCAAGTCCAAATCCAGTCTCAGATATTTAAAACTGTGTGATTACAGGCAAGTCATTTAACCCTGATTATCTCAGTTTCTTCATCATTTTTTTCCTTCATCTGTAAAACGAATCAGAGAGGGTTGCTCAGTGGATTGAAAGACGGGGAGGTCCTCTGGCCTCAGACATTTCCTAGCTGTGTGATCCTGGGCTTCCCTAGCCGGCACTTTTCTCAGCTGCCAGAGCTGATTTCTTCCGCACCATCCGAGGTATCTGATTGTACAGCAGCTGCCATACATGCTTTTACATCCCAGAGAGCTAGGCCATAAAACAAACAATGCTTTTATCTTTTGGTACTTGATCTACCAAACCTTATTTGGTTAAGAGTATGTCTCCTACCCACAGCTAGGATAGACAAATGATCTGCTTAACTTCTCTTTTTGTGTGTGTGGCCTCAAGTCAATTTTGAATTGTGTCAAGTGTTAGTCCAAGCCTAGCCTCTGCCAAACTGCCTTGCAGTTTTCCTAATATTTTTTTTAATCAAATAGGGAGTCTGAAGTAATTTGTTTTCTAATTAATCAGGCATTGCGATTAAGTTTCATTGTTTTTGATTGGCCCTTGTCTAGTCGGTTCCACTAATCTACTTCTCTGTTTTAAAATCATTATTAAATGGTTCTTATGATTACTGCTTTTATGCTGTAGTTGAAGGTCTCAAAGTGCAATTCTTTCATCTCCCTTTTTTTTCGTGATACACTTCCTTTGATATTTCTAGATCTGGCTAGGATACTTTTTTAAAGGTTCTCTGGAGCATGGTTAATATCCACCCAGACCAGTTAATTAAGCCACTATATCATTCTTTCAAGTTTGATTGAGAGATTTCTTCCTATCTTCTAAAGGAGCGCTTCTTCAAACTTCCTTTACAGCCTGTGAAAGGATTCTCTCCAAACCTTCACCTTTGTTGATGCACCGCACATTGATGGAAGCAAAACCTGGCCCAACTGTGCTGTCTCAGGAATGTTTGATGGACAGGCCACTCAGGAGGGAGAGGGGATAAAACCTCCTGGACACACTGCTTATTTCTGCCTACCAATTCTTTCTCTGGAGGTAGACATACACAAGTCATTCATGCATTGTACTTGAAATAATTCTAAATCTCTAAAACAGGAAAACAGCCCTAGCCTAGCATCTGGAAAAACAATTGCAGAGACAAAACTAGCTTCAGGAATGCCGACCTATGTGCTAGAAAAACATGGGTCCCCACAAAGGCCTGGCAGAACCTCCAGGCAAATAACAAACCCAGAGTCCGTCCAGGCAAAGTTCAGTGGTGGGAGTTGTGAATGAATAACGCTTGGCTCCCTGGACACGACTCTCTTCATTCTTCCAGAAAACACCGTCTAATTTGGTGGTAGCAGTGTTGTCCACGAAGCGCCCAGGATTGTTTCCTTGAATATGTTCGAGGACTGGTGACCCCTCACCAACTCTGTGGTTCAAGTTTTTAAAATAAAAAAAATTAAAATTTTAAAATTAAAATTAAAAAAAATGAAAATTTGGCCTATGAGTTTGATGACTGAGAGCCGGATTTAAATTCTGACATTTTTTAAAGGAGGAGGAAAGGCGAACATATGACGCAGACCCAGGGCTTTGTGGTCTAGGATTTCATGAGTCTTCTGACTTGTTAGGTCTGCTAGAGTGGATTTTAAAATGTCACCAAAACCCCCCATGGCAACTATGTCTGCCTTCTCAGTTATATTGTTATTTGTTGAAGAGCATAGGAACTAAAGGTTGGTGGGAAAAGTTGATTTAACACCTTTTTTGTGTACTAATATCACTTATGATGATTCCTCCTACACATGGTAAGTAAGTCACAGTGGTTTAGTCTTACTAAGTGCTTATTGCATTGAGAATTACAAAGTTTTACTGAAGTAGGTAGTGTGAACATTATTGTTATTATTCTTTATAGATGTGGAATATGAGGTTTAGAAAAGTTAAGGGTCCTGCTCAAAGTCATAATTAAAAAAAATTAAAAACCATTTTATGTTGAATTTAACATCAAATAAATTGAGCATCTCCATGCACAAAGTTAAACAGGAAAAGACTGTCTATGAAACTGTAAATTTCTAGTAAGTATATAGTAAATTCCTTCTCTCTCTTCTTCTGGGCATTTTTAAAATGTTTTGAGACTTTTTTTTCGTAGGGGGTGGTAGCAGCTTTAACTGGCCCCCTTTTCCCTCCTACCTCCTCTATCCCCATTGGAGAAAAAAGGCAAACAAAATCTTCATAACAAGTTTGCAATCTTTCTTTTCACTTGACATTTTTCTTTTTTTTTAATTAATATTTTACTTTTCCTCAGTTACATGAAAAAACAATTTTTAACCTTATTTTTTTGTATTTGAGCCAAATTCTCACCCTCCCCTTTTCCCCGAGACAGCAGGCAATTTTATATAAGTTTTACATCTGTAATAATGTAAAACATCTTTCTATATTAGTCATTTTGTAAAAGAGAACTCGAACAAAAGAAAAGTAAAGAAATAAAGTGAAGCACATTATGTATCATGGTATGCATTTAGACAAAAAGTTCTTCCTTTAGAGGCAGATGAAGTTTTTCATTATGAGTCCTTGAGGATTATCCTGGTTCCTTCCTTCCTTCCTTCCTTCCTTCCTTCCTTCCTTCCTTCCTTCCTTCCTTCCTTCCTTCCTTCCTTCCTTCCTTCCTTCCTTCCTTCCTTCCTTCCTTCCAGTGCAAACTCTTGCAGGGCCTACCAGGGCAGAAAGGTATAAGTTTTGTGACAGACTTTATTGTCTAAATTAGCCTAACTGAGTTCAGAGAAATTCCTACCAGGAGGCTCATAGAATCATAAATTCATAAGAAATCATATGATTTGTAGTCGTGAGAACTTAAAGGTCCCTTTGTTTCACTCCCTTATTTAAGCAGTTGAAAAACTGAGGCCTAGAGGGGTTAAGTAATTTGTCCAAGGTCCCACAGGCAGTAAGCAGCAGAGCTAGTGAAATGACAATGAAATTATTTTTGGTTTTATCAGCTTGTGAAGTTGTCTGCTAAGGCACGGATGGTTTTTGATTAGTGTGGATTGAGAGAGTGCCTCAGGAATCTCTCTAAGACTAAATTTTAGCAAACTAGGAGCTCCCTTCACCAATGTCCAATTGGTTCTTTCACAGGTTTAATAAAAAAAAGAAAAAAAAAGAAACATTCATGGATATAACACCTATGTCTGCACATATCTGTACATGCATGCATACACAGACACATAGATAGATTATATCTGTAGCTATATGTATATATATATATATATATCCATGTGTGTCTACATGTGTATTTGTATTTATCCACAAGATACATATACAAATATGGAATCTCGATGTTCCTGAGTCATGATACTATTCCAATCTTATTCATCTTTGGTGCCTACTACAAAATGTCATTTTGTAGAAAAATGGCCCTAGAGTAACATGGCTGTTTCAATTTCTTTAGTTTTCAGAAATAACATTCTGTGATATTAAATTCTTGGTGAAGAAATTGAAGAGTCCTATAATGTCCCTGGTGAGTGTCTTTCCCTTCCTTAGTGGTGCTGGAAGGTCTGGAGTTGGACTTGGCTCATGCTAATGTCAATCCCCAAAGATTGCCTGCTTATGTACTTAGACAAATTATATGTTCTTTTGTAGGATTATTAAAACTACTTTTCTCTTAACTTTTGTGGCCTAGTCTACTAGCTGATTCAAGCATGCTGGCAAAGGTTTAGTTCACAGACTAATTTAAATGAAGGCTAGAGGAAGTCTTCTAGGGTCTAGGTTTGGTCTAACCCTTGGGGTGTAATGGAACTTGCCTTTTTTTCCTTTATTTTTTCCTAAGTAGAATTTCATTTTTTTAGTTAAGCCTTTTTTTTTCTCTCCTTTACAGCTCCCTTCCATGCCATGCCCCTTTCTTCCCCTTATCTCCCCTCAGAAGAAAACTTCTAACAAATACATCAGGTAAATTATCCACCCATTGACCATTCTTCTTCTTCTTCTTCTTCTTCTTCTTCTTCTTCTTCTTCTTCTTCTTCTTCTTCTTCTTCTTCTTCTTCTTCTTCTTCTTCTTCTTCTTCTTCTTCTTCTTCTTCTTCTTCTTCTTCTTCTTCTTCTTCTTCTTCTTCTTCTTTCTTCTTTCTTCTTTCTTCTTTCTTCTTTCTTCTTTCTTCTTTCTTCTTTCTTCTTTCTTCTTTCTTCTTTCTTCTTTCTTCTTTCTTCTTTCTTCTCTCTCTCTCTCTCTCCTTACCTTCTGTCTTGGAGTCGATACTGTGTAAGGACTCGATGGCTCCAAGGCAGAAGAGTGGTAAGGGCTAGGCAATGGGGGTCAAGTGATTTGCCCAGGGTCACATAGCTAGGAAGTGTCTGAGGCCAGATTTGAACCTCTCGTCTCTGGGCCTGACTCTCAGTCCCCTGAGCCACCCAGCTGCCCCCCCCCCCCATCTTCTTCTGCTTCTTAACTCTATCCCTCTCTGGTAGGAGGCAGGTAGCATTTGTTATAATGGCTCTATGGAGTCATGGTTGGCTGTGACATTGAACAAAGTTTTCAAATCTTTCAAAATTTTTTCAAAGTTATTGTAATATATAAATGTAATAAATATTGCAATACATGTATTTCCAGGTTTTGCTCACTTTACTCTGTATCGGTTCAAACAAATTTTCCCAGAACTTTACATATTTAAAAATGTTTCTTTTTATCATGGTGAACTTGGCAAACACCAACAAATGTGCTCGTTCTCCTACACAAAGAATATGAAAATAGGACTAAATATGAAATCATGAGTGTCCATTATGTACAGCTTGAGTTTTGTTTGTTTTGTTATTTCAAATGCAACATGTTAGTTCCAGCACTATCCTGCTTTTCTCTGGATGCTTCTGAATTGATAATGGGGAAAACCACATGAGTCTATGAACTTCCTTCTTTCTTTTCCTTCATTTGTTTTTTCATAATAGAGGTGTCAAGGAGTTCTGCAACTGCTTTACAAGGTATGAGCGCCTCTCTACTTCAGAAGAGAATAACCTGAATGGCTGAGCAAACAGATTAGCCAGCCTCCTAGAAGCTTTAAACCATTAGTTCCTGGACTTTAGGTTCTATAAGAAATGGAAGAGATTTCTTTCCTTTTCTCCCATTGATGGTAGTGGCCAGCAGCAACTTAGCCAGAGGGAGACATCCCATGCAGCAATCAAGAATCAAGAATTCATCCGTCTGAGAGAGCTTGAAGCACAGTTGAGGGAATGTATACATACATTTCCAGATAGATATGAATACAGAAAAGATATCATGGAAAGGAAGAAGTGGCTTCAAGGAATTCAAGACCCCTGGCAGCAGAGATGAGAGCTGGTATTGGACGAGAGAGGGGGGTGGGGGGAGAGGGAGAGAGAGACAGAGAGACAGAGAGAGAGACAGAGAGACAGAGAGAGACAGAGACAGAGACAGAGAGAGACAGAGACAGAGAGAGACAGAGACAGACAGAGAGACAGAGAGAGAGACAGAGAGAGACAGAGAAACAGAGAGAGATGGTCATTGGGAGGTGAGCCCCATACTGGAGGATGATGCCCTTGACTAACAGGTCCTGGAGATGGTTGTTGAACTCATTTTTCACAGATAAAGGAATCTTCCTAGATCATTTCTGGAATGATTGAGAATCTGGCTTTTTGCTAAGCTTTTGCCTCACCCAATCTCTTCCTTCTTCCAGGTCTGGAGAGTCACTAAAATCAAATATTTCAGGATCTACTTCTGAGGTTTAAGCAACTATGCTTCTCTATCACTGCTTGCTTCTGTTTCTCCTAGAAACTTCTGTACAAAGATGCTCAAAGTGTGCAGGCCCTCACTTGTTTGTAGTATCCTTCTGGTCTCTTGAGTAGATTGGAATTGATTCAATCAGTGCTGACATATTGACACCAACAACATTGACGGATTTTAAATTTTAGGCTTGCTCTTATGTAGCCTAAATACGGGAAGAATTTTGTCACCCAGCCTCCAAATCCAAATTCTTTCAAAGCAGGTAATATTAATTTATTTTTCTTAATTATATGTAAATTTAAAAAATACTCATTAAAATTTTTTGAGTTTTAAATGTTTGAAAAATAGTGTACAGTTTTTATTGTATGTGTTTTATGTCTTCAGTCACATCAGAAATATGGAAATATGTATTTGCATGAAAGCACTGATATGACCTATATCAGATTATCTATCACCTTGGGGAGCCAGGGGAGGGAAGGAAGAGGGAGAAAATGTGAATCACAAAATGACAGAAAATAATTGCCAAAAATTGTTTCTACATGTAATTGGAAAAAAATTCAATTAAAAAATTAATGGTTACTTGTGTTCTGTTATCCAAGACAGAAGTAGATTCCATATCCTCGATCTTTGTTATGACTTTTGGGCAGGGTCTGAGGAGTCCAGGTGAGATAGACCCAGAAGTAATCAATAATAACATAATGCTTATGGTTTTCAGGATCCAAGATGAACCCCTTCCCTGGCTCCATCTTTTTTTTTCCCCCAATGCTGGTTCTATAAATCTTGGCTTCTTTAGCATCAAAGCTATATTCTTTTTATGAATTCATTTAATTTGTACATGATCATCTTCTCCACAGTTGTTATAGAAGGTAGGACTTTCTGTTTGGTGGTGATTGTGTGTCCTACCTTCATGACCTCCATTTTCTAGTGTCCTTAACTCTTGAGGTAGTATGGTTTGGTCCATAGTTCCATCTCTTACCCTATTTTCTCTGGTCTTTGTGTTTACAGAATGACTTCCTTGCCATGTTTCCATGGCCCAAATACAAGTGGAGTGGACACTTCAGAGGTAATTCCTCTTTGCATTTCCATATTTGTCATGTAATATTATATGCAATACTTATCAGTTGGTGAAAATGTGGTTTTATTATATCTCAAGAACAATAAGGCTATGTGTATGTTGGGCTCTACATTACATTTTCCCTTAATTATATTTTAATCTTAAGGAGCCACTACTCTTCTACATATCAGTCCCTAAAGCCGGGTATCCACTCCAAATTAGAAACTCAGCTGGCTTTTCTTCTCTCTAAAGAAAAAATGGGTGAAAGGAAGCAACTAAGTGGATTGAGAACTAGGACTAATGATGAGAGATCCTGGGTTCAAATATGACCTCAAACATTTCCTAGCTGTGTGACCCTGAGCAAATCGCTTAATCTTCATTGCCTAGCCCTCAGTATTATTCTGCCTTGGGAACAAAACACAGTACTGACTTTGAGATGGAAGGTAAGGATTTTCTTTAAAAAAAAGGAAGGAGAAGAAGAAAGAAGAAGAAGAAAGAAGAAGAAGAAAGAAGAAGAAAGAAGAAAAATGAGTACAGATAGTATATCCTTCCTCTGGAGTCTTACCATCAACAAATTGGCTTTCTAGGCATTGCACACATTTTTGGTTTCTTCAGACCCTGAACCAGTATATATGTTTTTCTACTATAACATTGCATTGATGTATTCTTCCATTCTAGATTGGGCAAATATTGCAGTGAGTGAGAAGGTCACAGGAGTCATCTAAGATCCCCACAATACTTTCCTTGTGGAGAAGGATGACTTTATTCCAGAGCCTCTCTATAAGTATATGTATATGTACCTTTGTCTTTCAATCAGGTGATTATTTTCTAGTTCAACTCTGAGAATCTCACTAAAAACCCACAGGTGTATAGTACATCTTGACCAGAGGGGGACATGTCATTCAGCAGCTTGACCTTTACATGCTAGGGCTAGCTCTTTTGAGACCATTGCTGTGTCTTCTCAGATGGTGGTTCCATTCTTCAAAGATGCTTCCTCTTTCAAAGTGACTGTCTTTTAATATCAATGTCTGTCTGGAGTGTGTCTCTGCTTCCTCAATTGTGCCTGGAAATCTCAAACCAACAAATTCTTTGAAAATTTGTTTAAAAATTTCTTTATTATTAATTTATAATATTTTCCCATAGTTACATGATTCATGATTTTCCCCTTCCCCTTTTCCTTCCCTCCTCCCAGAGCTGACAAACAATTCCACTGGGTTTTACATGTATCATTGTTCAAAACCTATTTCCATATTATTACTATTTGCAATAGAGTGAACACTTAAAGTCCAAATCCCCAATCATATCCCTATTGAACCATGTGACCAATTGGATTTTTCTACTGTGTTTCCGCTCCCATAGTTCTTTCTCTGGATGAAACCAACAAATTCTTGAACTGCTGAATAAGGGATGTGTGTGAAGGGATCTCCTTCTGGGCAAGTCTATACTCGGGGATCTGTATAATGATATACAATCCATTTTTTGCTTTTGGTTTGCAAAATAAAACTTTATTTAATTGCAATGACTTTCAACCTATACACAGGCAATAAAAATGCTGTTCTTAGAATTGGGACGGCTGAAGTTCAAATTCTTTCTCAGATATATCATGAAACCCCAGACAAGTCATTTAACCTCTCTCTCAGCCTCAGTTTTCTCATCTGTAAAACTGGGATAATTAGTTGTTGTTTGTCCTCCTTCCTTCCTTCCTTCCTTCCTTCCTTCCTTCCTTCCTTCCTTCCTTCCTTCCTTCCTTCCTTCCTTCCTTCCTTCCTTCCTTCCTTCCTTCCTTCCTTCCTTCCTTCCTTCCTTCCTTTCTTCCTTTCTTCCTTTCTTTCTTTCTTTCTTTCTTTCTTTCTTTCTTTCTTTCTTTCTTTCTTTCTTTCTTTCTTTCTTTCTTTCTTCTTTCTTTCTTTCTTTCTTTCTTTCTTTCTTTCTCTCTTTCTCTCTTTCTCTCTTTCTCTCTTTCTCTCTTTCTCTCTTTCTCTCTTTCTCTCTTTCTCTCTCTTTCTCTCTCTCTCTCTTTCTCTCTTTCTCTCTTTCTCTCTCTCTTTCTCTCTCTCTCTCTCTCTCTCTCTTTCTCTCTCTCTCTCTCTTTCTTTCTCTCTCTCTCTTTCTTTCTCTCTCTCTTTCTTTCTTTCTCTCTTTCTCTCTCTCTTTCTTTCTTTCTCTCTTTCTCTCTTTCTTTCTTTCTTTCTTTCTTTCTTTCTTTCTTTCTTTCTTTCTTTCTTTCTTTCTTTCTTTCTTTCTTTCTTTCTTTCTTTCTTTCTTTCTTTCTTTCTTTCTTTCTTTCTTTCTTTCTTTCTTTCTTTCTTTCTTTCTTTCTTTCTTTCTTTCTTTCTTTCTTTCTTTCTTTCTTTCTTTCTTTCTTTCTTTCTCAGAAGAGTGGTAAGGGCTAGGCAATGGGGGTCAAGTGACTTGCCCAGGGTCATACAGCTAGGAAGTGTCTGAGGTCACATTTGAACCCAGGACCTCCCATTCCTAGGCCTGGTGCTCTATCCACTGAGTCACCCAGCTGCTCCCCCTTCACTTTTGAAACAGATAAAATGGAACTTGAGTTAGTTTTGTTTGTTTGTTTGTTTGTTTGTTTGTTTTTGCTGAAATACCATTTTTCTTCATGGGTGGCCTAATCCCTTAATCCAGGGGAGCCTGCTTCAGAGTTGCCAAAGCTCAATTAAAAAAAAAAATCTTTAGCTTTGGTCTCAGAAGTAACTCTGAGACAGAAACACAAGGGGCTATTGGGGTTAAATGACTGGCCCAGGGATGCACAATGAGGAATTATCTGAGCATAGATTTGAATCCATGACGTCTAGACTCCAGCCCTGCCTCTCTATCCACTTAGCTACCCAGCTGCCTCTGAGTTATCAAAGCTTTTAAGACCCCCTCATCGGTGATGCTTTGGCTCCCTAACCTGTTCAGGCTCATCTGTCCGCCATGTTTGCACTTCGGAGTGTGGTTTGACTTTGGACTTGTACATAGTTGTTTGCATATTATCCCTCATTAATGAGCTATTTGAAGGCAACCTTTTTCTGTATCCCTAGTATTTAGCAGAGTCCCTGGTACACAGGTACTTAAATGCCTATTGACTGACCTTTGACTGATGTTGGTGAAATTGGTGAACTGACTGTCTAGCTCGATATTGGAGGTTTAAACTACTCACCTTGATTTACACAGAAGTAGTTTTACGCTTGCCAGAGTGCTCCAGTCTCCCCATATGAACTCAAGCACATTTTTCAGCATTCTGCTGCAGCAAATACTCCAACTTTCACTTTTGCATTTGTTCCAAGTAGGCGGAAAAACAGGAACTGAGATGGTTTGAGCAAGACATCTGCCTCCCGTCTCCATCAGTATTTTAGCTATCCTGGCTGCAATAGCGTACCTCTTCCCACCAGGCACACACACCCCTCACTCTGGGTCCTCAGAGTGAAGAGTGGGAGGACAGGAAAGGGAAGAAGACAAATGAAAGACTTGAGTGTCGGGAACCAGTTATTTAAAGTGAGATTCTTGAATTTTCTGAGTACATTTTGTTATGATTCTGTCTAGTTCTATAAAAAGTAACAGCTATGTAGTTTGATTGGCATGGCACTAAATCAGTAAGTTAATTGAGGTAATATAATTTTTGATCATGTTGGAACAAACCAATCATGAACATTCGATTGCCAGTTATTTAAGAGAAATGATCATAATGGCAAGAATATTGGCAAAGGCCACCAGTTTTTGTCCCTTCTCTTCTAATGTTATTAGTGTCTTTTTGGAGCTCGTTGGAACTTGTAGGATTTAAATTAATATCCAACAACCCCAAGTATTAATTTTATAAAGTTTATTAATAATCACTTGAAGTAGAAGGAATAAAAATGAAATAAAGTAAAAAAAAAACAAACCTAATTCTTTAAC
This sequence comes from Monodelphis domestica, assembly GCF_027887165.1. Classification (NCBI taxonomy): domain Eukaryota; kingdom Metazoa; phylum Chordata; class Mammalia; order Didelphimorphia; family Didelphidae; genus Monodelphis; species Monodelphis domestica. Next base: position 177,406,215 of record NC_077229.1, on the reverse strand, counting down.
AAAATTAAGACCACATGACTACATTCTCCTTGCCTATTTAAAAAGCCCGCTCCACCAAAGCCCCACAGGAAGACAAGAGAGCGAGAGGCGGGGCTACACTAAATTTATATCCTCCCTACCTCAGCACACAATGTGAGGAGAGTGGGGTGCTGGGAATTGTAGTTTTTTAGGGTAACAGATTCTAATTACACAAACTCCAAGGCAATTTACTGAGCTTAGCAGTAGTTCATAGCTCTAGAGCTAAGAGTGTCTAATGGTGTCAAACTCAAGTAGAACTGGGGCCATTAAACCATATATAAGAATCTCTGTGCCACATATTGACTTAGAAAATCACATAATATTAGCTGTGTTATATTTTATTTTTATTTATTTTGTTAAATATTTTCCAATTGCATCTTAATCTATTACGAGTCCTATTTCGTATAAGCAGGTGGCTGAGTGTTTGACTCTTCTGACATCGTCCCATTCCTTCATCTTACAGATAAGAAAACGGAGGCTTAGAGAGATTGTTCTAGGTAATTTGTGTCTTCAAAATCTGTTGCTTTTCATAGGACATACTGCCATGTTTTATGGGACTTTAACCTGTATATATTACCCCTAAAGTGAATGCTGTAATCTGTGGGAATTCTAGAGTAAGAAGAATACATATTATTCCTTGATTTTATTCCCCAGCTAGAAAGAGACTGAACTCCATTTTACTTTTTTTTTCTTTTCTTTTTTTTTAAATATATTTTATTTGATCATTTCCAAGCGTTATTCGTTAAAGACATAGATCATTTTCTTTTCCTCCCCCCCACCCCCCATAGCCGACGCGTAAGTCCACTGGGCATTAGATGTTTTCTTGATTTGAACCCATTGCTTTGTTGACAATATTTGCATTAGAGTGTTCATTTAGAGTCTCTCCTCTGTCATGTCCCCTCAACCTCTGTATTCAGGCAGTTGCTTTTCCTCGGTGTTTCCACTCCCATAGTTTATCCTTTGCTTATGAATGGTGTTTTTTTCTCCTGGATCCCTGCAGATTGTTCAGGGACATTACACCGCCACTAATGGAGACGTCCATTACATTCGATTATACCACAGTGTATTAGTCTCTGTGTACAATGTTCTCCTGGTTCTGCTCCTCTTGCTCTGCATCACTTCCTGGAGGTTGTTCCAGTCTCCATGGAACTCCTCCACTTTATTATTCCTTTTAGCACAATAGTATTCCATCACCAACATATACCACAGTTTGTTCAGCCATTCTCCAATTGATGGGCATCCCCTCGTTTTCCAGTTTTGGGCCACCACAAAGAGCGCAGCTATGAATATTTTTGTACAAGTCTTTGTGTCCATTATCTCTTTGGGGTACAGACCCAGCAGTGCTATGGCTGGGTCAAAGGGTAGATATTCTTTTGTCGCCCTTTGGGCATAGTTCCAAATTGCCCTCCAGAATGGTTGGATCAGTTCACAACTCCACCATTAATGCATTAATGTCCCAACTTTGCCACATCCCCTCCAGCATTCATTACTTTCCTTTGCTGTTATGTTAGCCAATCTGCTAGGTTTGAGGTGATACCTCAGAGTTGTTTTGATTTGCATCTCTCTGATTATAAGAGATGTAGAACACTTCTTCATGTGCTTGTTAATAGTTTTGATTTCTTTATCTGAGAACTGCCTATCCATGTCCCTTGCCCATTTATCAATTGGAGAATGGCTTGTTTTTTTGTACAATTGATTTAGCTCTTTATAAATATGAGTAATTAAACCTTTGTCAGAGTCCATTTTACTTTTTAAAAACTAGAATTTGTTGCCTTTTTAATATTCTCAGCTAATCTCCACAAAGATTTCAAGCCATAGTTATTTCCTAAAGTTCAGGACCATCCATGTCACTGTCCTCTCCCCATCCCATCCCCCATACTAAATAAATTCCAGTGGCTCCCTATCACTGTGGGGATCATATAAAAAATGCTGTGTTTGGCATTCAGAGCCCTTCATAATGAAACCACTTCCTACCTCTCCAGTCTTCTCCACCTTACTCTCTGCCACCTTACACTTTGATCCAGTGACACTTGCCTCCTGGCGATTCCATAAATAAGACACTCCATCTCTCTTGGCTCCTGGCATTTTCTCTCACCTGTTCCTCATGCCTGGAATGTCATTCCTCCTCCATCCCAACTACTTATCTCCCTGGCTTCCTTTAATTCCCAACTAAAATCCTACATTTTACTGGAAACCTTCCTCAACTGCTCTTTCTAGTGCCTTCCTCTGTTAATTATTTCATGCAGATAGCCTTCCATTTATTTGTTTGCTTGTTGTCTCCTCATTAGATTGTAAGCTCCGGGTTTTTTGTCTCTTTCTTGGCATTCCCAGTGTTGAGCAGGGTGCCTGTGTTCCGGGGGAAAGCAGAGTAAGGCCAGTTCCTCTTTCTCAAGACACCCTTTAAAAAACCTGAGGAGAACAATCAGGACAATTTCAGAATATCACAGGATCGTAGATTAAAAGCTGAAAGAGATCTTAGATATCATCTGGCCCAGCTGCCTCATTTTACTGGGGAAAACACTGAGGCCAATAGAGAATAAGTGGGCCAAGCAGCCAACGAGGGGCAGAGGCAGTATTTGAACCCAGGGATCCTGACTCTAAAGGGAACATGCTTTTCACCATGACATACTCTGCTTTTTCTGTTGCTGGCTAAGTAAGGCATGACTGTTCTTTTTTTAGGTCAATTTCCAGGGACCAGTTAGTTATAAGCTTTTCTAGGGTAACCCTTGTAAGTTTTCCTTTTTCTTGGCTCATTTTCCCTTTTCCCTTATAAACTCTCCCAACAGAGTTAAATGAGGACACTCATTATTTAGAATGACTGACAAGATCTTTCATCTTTCTGCCCCTTAGTTTCCTCCTCTACAAAATGAAGGAATTGGACAAGACCATCTAAAAGGGCCTTTGCCATCCTAACTTTCTGTGATTTTATGTTCTCAGGTAAAATCTAAAGGAAAAAAAAGTTTTAAAACCCAGCTTTTAAACTAGTGTTTTAAAACTCTCTTAAGTGGGATGTATAGGTGCTCAAGGAGGACTAACACCTCTGGGATGAGGCTTTTCCCAGCCCTTTTCAAGGTTGCTTAGCCATCTTTGGTTTCTACCTGTGCCCTTTCTCTCACCTGTGGCTCCAAGAAGCTACTCCCCAGTAAAGCCATCTCAGCAAATTGGCTAATTGCTTCACCACTGGAGGCTTGCTTACACATAAACAAAGAACTTATCTCTAAAGACTTTAGCAAGGGGGGGTGGGGGTGGAGAAGGAGTAGCAAGTTCTTGGCTTCAAACTTAAGATCAAACTTTTTTTCCCCCTTTATTATCCAAAGATTGGCTTGGGGTGCCAAAAAGGGGTTCAGATTACTATTAACTTTCCACATATGGAACTCCCTTCTTGGAAATTCCTTCAATTAGTACAGCCATGCCAAAAAGCAACCAGGACTCTGGTTCCTAAATTTTAGTTCTCCCCATTTTGGTGAATTGTTTGCTCTGTGAATACCTGGATTGATGGGCAAACCTGACTATACGATGTAGGTGATTCCAGGGTTAGAACTGGGAGAATGAGAGGTCATGCCTCCTACAACTGGTCCATGACTTATGGATGTTCGGTGGGTTGAGTAGGCCTTCCTTTGCAGAGACCACTGAAAAAGCCAGTTCCCATGCTGACTGCTTTATTGGTTTTGCCCATTTAACCAGCACAGCTCCACTGTGACCTAGCACAGTAATGTCAAACCTTCTAAAGGGGAGAGTGATGTGAGAAATGTCCTCAGGAGAGGGGGAGGGGGAGGGGGGCAGCCTGGCCCCAAGTCCCTCTGGCATTCAAGTAATGAACTCTGGCAAACTCTGTGCTGGTGTGATGGCCGGTGTGCCCACAGAGAAGGCTCTGAGTGCCTCCTCTAGCACGGGTGCCATAGGTTCACCACCATGGCCCTAGCAAACTGCTAACATGGTGTAGGGGCTTATCTATTCTTTACCTATCTAGCCCAACCTCAGGGTCTTTGCCCACATACCTCATAGTTAGAAGGGGCTTCCTTCAAAGCCCAGCTTAGCTATTACCTCATCCATGAAGTCCTGGCACAGATGAAAGGACATTCTTCTTTCTCAGACTTTTCATATCACTGGCCTGGCTTCTTTAGTCCCTGTTGCATTTTGTCCTATGATCATGGGCTCTTGGTCTGTGAGAGACTTCAGACATCATGTGATCTAAATCCCATCACTGAGACCCTTGGAGGGTGACTTGCTCAAGGTCACACAGACAGTATTGCCTAATCAATTACTGTAACTGAGGCAGGATCTATGTTGCATCATTTTTATTTGTGTATATATGGTATTCTCTTCTATCTTCCCACCCTATTCCTAGTAGATATTTAATACTGAAATTGAATTTAATCTATACAAACAATCTGGGGATTCTAAGCCTTCCTGTGGCTTCCAGAAGAACCTTTGCCATCAGAATGCTGAATAAAGAGAATATGTCATTATTGTGAAATCTTCTGTGACTCCCTATTTGAATACTCTGTATAGTGCCCCTGTGGGTGGGGGTGGGAGATAAGTGAGAGTGCTCACTCAGGGTTTGGAAATTCTTAGAAGAAACTTAGATTTTTAGACTCTTTTTTGGACTAGTCACTCGAAAGTAAATGGCAGTGAGGGAGAGCCATGACCTGTGAATAGTATTGGCATGGGCATTGTACCCCCAGAAACTCAGGCAAACTCTCATCAGGGAAATTCCTCTGCTCCCTTAGGCCCTGGTGACTCCCAACCCAAAACACCAGACCTTGAAGATTACCCTCCTTTGATTGCCCCATCAATTGAGATGGACAAAGAGACACAGCCCCATTCATTCATTCATCTTCCAAATCACAAGAACCAATCCCATGCCCTCAGCCCCCCCCCCCCCAACTCCTTACTCCAGAGTCACTTCCTCATGGCTATAAAAGAATATAAAAAACCCCAGAATGGAGGCATTCTGGGAGCAACCCTACAGGTTGTTCCACTCATTCTGTCTCGCTGGCCAAAAATTCAACATTACTAATAAATCTTTCTCTTTTAAGCTAAGTTTGGGGGTCTTGCATTCTTGTGAAAGGTATCCTTCCTGAACCCCAGGGGTACACCTCTACACCCCACAACAGTATTCAGTAGAGAAATTACATTTCTATAGCAACCTACAATTTCCAAATAATTTTCACAGCAGTGTCACATTTAATCCTCCTGACAACCCTGTCAGTGTCAGGCCAAGTACTATTGGCCCCATTTTACAGATGAGGAAAAGGAAAGCTTGGCAAGTTGAAATGACTTGCAAGAGGTCACCCACAGAGTAAGTGGCAAATCTCAGCCGGAGGAAACCCAGGTCCTCTGTCTTCTAGCTCAGGGCTCCTTCTGTTCCATTAGTTAACCAACCACACAATGCCACATTCAAAGCTTGCCAAAACTTGAAAGTCTCTTAGGATGGCCGCCTTATAACTCATGCAAATAATTTGGGGGAATTTTTGGTTAATTCAGTTCAGTTCAAGTTCCCATCTAGGTAAAAGGTTATATGCAGTACCATTTGGGGGCAGGCTGAAGGCCCTTGTTTGCCCTCTTTTTCAACTCTCCTCAAGGCCTCTTCCATGATATTTGTACCAGTGAAATCCAAGTGAATATGTATATCAAAGGGCAAAAGAAATCACAAAAGGATAATTTAAATTCTTAGTAGTTGTGGTTTGGGGAATAAATCAATCAGTGAGCATTTATTAAACACAGCATATACTAGATACTGTGCTAAGTGCTATGGATACATTTTTTAAAATGAGACAGTCCTTGCCCTCAAGAGCTTACATTTTGGTAGGGAGGTGGGCACATACATAAGTATATGCCAAATAAACAAGGTAAATTTTATGGGTGGGAAGGGCAGTAGCAGTTTAGGGGATCTGGAAAGACTTCAGTAGGTGTTGCTTGAATGGAATATTAAAGAAAACAAGGGATTCCTAGTAGTAGAGGTGGAGGAAGGACAGAGGGTGGAGAATTCTAAGCAGGGTGATAGGGGAAGACATCCAACTAGATGGTGCAATGGGAAAAGCACTGAATTTCCTTTTACCTTCCCTCCCTTTCTCCCTTCCTCCTTCCCTCCCTCCCTTCTTCCCTCCCTTCCTTCCTTCTTTCCTTCCTCCCCTCCCTCCACCCCTCCTCTTCCTCCCCTTCTCCCCTCTTTCCTTCCTTCCTTCCTTCCTTCCTTCCTTCCTTCCTTCCTTCCTTCCTTCCTTCCTTCCTTCCTTCCTTCCTTCCTAAGTATAATTTTGACTATGGGATAGAGGTCCAGAGTAAGAGGAGATAGGATTCTTTGCTGATAGAAAATGAGCTCCTTGAGGGCAGGAGGAATGAGGGCAAACTTTCATTTATATCTTTATGTCCCCAGATGTTTATTTTTATTTTATTTTTAAACCCTTACCTTCCATCTTGGAGTCAATACTGTGTATTGGTTCCAAGGCAGAAGAGTGGTAAGGGCTAGGCAATGGGGGTTAAGTGACTTGCCCAGGGTCATACAGCTAGGCAGTGTCTGAGGCCAAATTTGAACTTAGGACCTCTGGTCCCTAGGCCTGGCTCTCAATCCACTGAGTTACCCAGCTACCCCCGCCCCAGATATTTATTGATGGATTGACCTCTAGGGGTAGAGAATTATAGAATCTTACTTGGAGGTCATCTAATCCAGTTGTCTTCATTTACAGATGAGGAAACTGAGGCCTGGAGAAACTTGCCCAAACCCACAGAGTGTAAAAGTTAAAATTAAATCTCAATAATAATATTATATTTTAAGAGATTTATTAATGATCATTAGAAATCAAGGAATAAAGAAGATACAAAATAAAGATGTGAATTTTAAAACTATTCCACCCCTAATCATACTGTACTTTAGAAGATTTGATTTAGCTATTTCCTGATCAATAACTTGGAATAACAGAATCAGGTCTTGGGAAGTTCACATTTTCTCCGCCCTCCTTAGTTTAACAAGATTAGGAAGGTCTGCACCAAACTCAAAGATTAAGTATCTGAGAAAAAGGCAACAGACATGTGCAGAAAAAACGGACAGACCCCTGGGCTGTCCTAAGTCAAACTAAGCGATCACTGGTACAGAGGAGATGCAGGAAAGTGATGTAAAACCGTCTATATAAGGCACTCACTGGCTCTCTTTGCCCTCTTTCCCTGGAGGGGTAACTGGCTGGCAGGGTGCTAGGCGTTCCAACATCCTGGAGTGGTGGCAGTTATTTTCTCTGGGTTTGGCGGTGAGTTTTGCCCTGTAGCTGTTTCAGGTTCAGGCATCTTGGTTTAGCCCCTTCTTTTTCTGGAGTTCAGGCTGACTCTTTCCTCCTTCATTCTCCAAAACCTTATCTCCTAATCTCCCCACTTGGTACTGGCAGCGGCGGGGGGTGGGGGTGGGGCAAACTATCAATTAAATCACCATAAAAATTCCAGCTGACTTGGGTATTTCATTAGGATTTTATAAATAAAATCCTTGGCGACCAAATATAATTATTACATTCAGTCTCAACCATAATTTTAACCTTTATAAAGACCACGGGCCCATGGCTGGTTAGCCATTTTTTTAGTCAACCCCCACTCATGACCATCAATGCTGATTCTACATCAGATAGAGGGAGCCTCCAAAGTCCACACCCCTTATCCTATGTCTACAGGAAGTACATAATGACAGGAAGTCAGTCAGTGGGCTCTTGGCATATGTAGTTCTTTTTTAGGGTAACAGATTTTCTTAACTTCCATTCCAGTGTTTTTGTTTGGGTTTTTTTTTTTTGCATGTTAGCAAGGTGATTATAATGCAAAATAATATATTTTATGATCCAAAATACTGTCCAATATACAGATTGTAACTGGAGCTACAGGGTTTTCTGGTGGGGGGAAGAGTGGTCAATAATAGCTTACTTTGTTTTCCTAACTCACGTTTCTCAACAAAAAAACATTTCTTGTTTATTTAATTCTTTGAGCAAGTTTTAGCGTCTTTATTTGACTTATTACAGAAAGTGCAAGCCCCTGGGGTTTCCAAGACATCTTTTCTTGGCTGGTGACTCACAGGCCTATTGGAGTGTGAAAGGCAGAAGGCCCAGGCATAGAGTGGGGGGCCAGGAAATGCCAGGTGTCACTGGGACAGGGGAGGAGAGAAGTACTATGACCAAAAAGATTGAAACTTGGGTTACTGGTGGGCCCAGGGCTTGCTGAGAAGCCAAAGGCTGGAGTGGCTTAACTTGCAGGTAATGTTATCAATAGGCCCTTTGTCTAGGCTGGGGAAGAGGCAGGTTGCAACTGGTAGCTGAAGTGTGCCTTGAGTCCTCTGTAGTTGTCCCTCCCCTGCTTTGGAAGGCCCCAGAAGGTGGCATGACTTGGCAGAACAGTTTCCAGGGATAAACTTATGGCTCCCTTTGTTATGGAACACTGGCTTCCTGCCAGCCAGGAATGCTTCAGGCCTGCCTCTGCAGTACCTTCTCTAAAGAGGTGTTGGGTTCCTTAAGTGTTTTTAGGGCCCTTTGGCTACAAAATACTACTTGGTTAGTTTTATGACTTATTTTTCAATGACCTGAGAGCCTTGGCTTGTTGTAACCCAGAAGGATGAGAGGTTAAGATGATGCTCATTGACAAAGCGCTTTAAGATGCTTCCCTCACTTCCTCTATGAGCTGGGAAATGCCAATATCCTTTCCATTTTCCAAGAAGCTGCCACTTGTGTGTGGTAAAGGGGGCTTTGCCTTGGGTGCTGACATTTTGCCACTTCTTCCCACATGGAACCTTGTAGAATTCAATTGGCACGGTCTACCCCTAGGCATGTCTCACAGCGCTAACTTTCTCCTGGGCTCATTTTTCCCCGCCCTTTAGGGGTAAGGGCTGGCCTGTCCCTTCTCTGAGGGAAAAACCACATTTACTTGATTCTGCTTCTTCCTCCCTCCACATCCACCTGTTTTAGCCTCAAGTGATGTTTTGAACCCACCAAGAGTGTTGTTTTTAGTTGACAGCTCCTTACAGTGGAAATAAAAAATGTTGTATGGCTTAAATTTTACAGATGCACAAACTGGAGATCAAAGGAGAACAACTTAGGTGCAGCCAGGTGACTCAGTGGATAGAGAGCCAGGCCTGGAGGTGGGAGGTCCTGAGTTCAAATGTGGTATCAGACATTTCCTAGTTCTGGGGCTCTGGGCAAATCACTTAAACCCCATTGCCTAGCCCAATGACAGCAATCCAGAGGTATGGGTGCCAAAGGTGGCACGCAGAGTACCTGTGGGTACTCGGGTGCCTTCCCCCTGCCACCCAGAGTTTGTTACTAGAAAGGCAGAGGGCCTCAATTGGAGCTGCTCCCCTCCCCTTCTCCATTCACATTCCCAGTCCCTCTGCCCAGCAGCCAATGGGAACATACAGGGGGTAAGGTGGGTGACTCACAGGGGGCAGAGCTGGAGGGGAGCAGAGTGCTGGGGCTGCTCCTCTTCCCCTCTCCACACTCACTGATGACATTGTTTCACATTCCCCACCCCTCTGCCCAGCAGCCAATGGGAACATACAGGGGATAAGGTGGGTGACTCACAGGGGGCAGAGCTGGAGGGGAGCAGAGTGCTGGGGCTGCTCCTCTTCCCCTCTCCACACTCACTGATGACATTGTTTCACATTCCCCACCCCTCTGCCCAGCAGCCAATGGGTAGCTCACAGGGGGCAGAGCTGGAGAGGAGTAGGATGCTCCAGCCACTCCCCTTCCCCTCTCTATACTCACTGAGGACATTCCTCACTTTACTGGCCCCACAGAGGGGGAACATCAACAACGTAACAGGATCTGAGGAAATGGGGGAAACTGGGGGCAATTCTGGCACCAGCTCCAAAGAGAAGATAGAAACTTAGTTAATACAGGATTCTGAACCAAGTCACACCATGGTATGGCACTGAGAAGTGACAATAAGCTGAGTGGGGAAGAAGAAGGAGAAAATGGGAAACACTGGCAGCCTCTATGGATATATGATCACTCTACAAGCATTCATTTTTATTTATTTAAACCTTTACCTTTTGCCTTAAGATATACTAAGATTCAGTTCCAGGGTAGAAGAGCGGTAAGGTCTAGGTCACTGAGATTAAGTGACTTGCTTAGGGTTACACAGCTAGGAAGTGTCTAAGGTCACATTTGAACCCAGGGTCTCCCATCACTAAGCCTGGCTCTCTATTCACCAAGCCACCTAGCTGTCCCTTCAACAAGCATTTATTAAGCACTTATTACGTCCCATGAATTCTGCTAAATGCTGGGAACACACATACAAGCAAAAAAAAAAAAAGAGAATCTCTGTTCTTGAGGAGCTTAAACTCTAAGGAGAGAAGACAATAGACAAAAGGAGGCTGAAAAGGAGGCAGATATGGTAGAGAAGTCCCCAGTGCAGCCTGGCAAGAAACGAAGATCCCAGGTAGATGGATTCAGTCCTTCTCTTCGATGCTATGTGGAATTTGTCCATTTCCTCTTCCATGGGAGAACCTTCCAGATAGACAGAAAAGCCAAGGGTTAATGTCCTCCCCTAAGTCTTCTCTTGGGGCAGCCTCAGACACTGACTAATTATGTGACCCTGGGCAAGTCACTTACCCCTGTTTGCCTCATTTGTAAAATGAGCTGGAGGAGGAAATGGCAAACCACTGCAGTATCCATGCCAAGAAAACACCAAGCAGGGTGAGGAAGCACCAGACATGACTGAAATGATTGAACAACAAACAACAACAATGACGACGTCTCTTCTTCAAGGCACTCATCCAACTCGTATTTCCCCATCTTACTCCTGAGGAAATCAGGAGCGAGCTTGACCAATGCCTTCCTGTATGGTACACCCAAATATACCGGGCATTCCCCCAGTCTGCTCCTCTGACAGCCCCATCTTTTCCTCCCCCTAAAAGGTAAACACCAAACTAAGGCAGCTGAGCCAAGGGGCAGTGGGTAAAAGAGCTGTAGATGTGTATGTGTGAACCATGTTCTCTCTCCCATTAGAATGGAATCTCTTCCAGGACCGTTTTTGCCTTTTTCTGTGTCTCCCAAATTTAGCACCATGCCTAGCACACAGCAAATGCTTAATAAATGTTCATCGATGAACTGAATATTTCGATCTGTGGTGCCCGCCTAGGGGCAGTCTCTCGGGGATGGCCAGTCCGTGTCCTCTCATCCCCTGTGGTTCTTCCTTGAATCTGACGATAAAGGGAGGCGCCTTCCTCTGGCTCTTTTAATGTTTTGTGGATACCTGTGCAGCCCTCATGCTCTGCATCTATTATATGGCACTTTTTTTAACCCTTTCCTGCTGTGTTAATATCAGTTCTGAGACAGAAGAGTGGCAAGGGCTAGGCATTTGTGTTAAGTGACTGGTCCAGGATCACGCAACTAGACAATGCTAGGAAGGCACCATGTTAACTATTGAACCGATGATGGTATCGAAATGGAAATTCTACTCTTTCCTCCCAGTTCTCCATAAAGGTAGCTAATAATAATGAGCTTTTATAGAGCACTTTAAGATTTGCAAAGTGCTTTATTAATATTCCATTTGATCCTCCAATTAACCCTGGGAGGAAAGTGCTATTTTTATCTCTGTTTTATAGTTGAAGAAACTGAGGCAAAGAGAAGTTCATTGACCTGTCCTGGGTCACCCAGCTAGTAAGTGCTGAAAACTGATTTGAATTCGGGTCTTTTTGACTCTAGCTGGGCTCAGTGCTCTTGAATAGTAGTATTTCCAAGTAGTAATAAAAAAGCTCTTGAATAGTAGTAATTCCAAGCTGTGTGACCCTGGGCAAGTCACTTACACCCTACTCTCTAGCCCTTACCACTCTTCTGTCTTAGAACCAATACACAATATTAATTCCAACACAGAAGGTAAGGGTTAAAAAAAATAAATACATAGTATTCTAAAGTGCTGTTCTGTAGTCATAAGTTAGGTGACTGAGGAGCTATTTGCAATGAATATTGGGTATCCCAGAGGCTATAATCTGAGGATGGCCTTGCCTCCTCGGTGGTGCCACTATCCTGTTTAAAAGGAGTAAGTGGATATCAGTGTGGCACTGTTCAGGGGTGCTCTGAATGCTCCCCTAAATAAGATCATCTCCTCTACTGCTCCATTACAAAATTACTGATTCATTTGCTTGGGTTACACCAGTTTTGTTTTTAAAAAGATGCAAATATCCTTCTGAAAGTAGCACATGAAGTCATCAACAGTCTAGCATGAATAAGTTTTTAATCAATGCCCAGTTCTCTGAGACCTGGTATCTGTCAGGGTGCAGAAGAAGCCAAAGCTGGAGCAGGATGGGGGCCCTAAGAAGGGACAGGAGAGAGAAGCTTCCTTTAGGCCCCTAGATGTTGTGGTAAGGTGGCTTGAAGGCTGGGTCAAGAGGGGGATGATTTGAGTTCAAATCTGGTTTCAGACACATACTTGCTGTGTGACCCTGGGCAAGCCATTTAATTTCATGCTGCCTCAGTTTCCTCAACTGTAAAATGGAGATAATACCAGCACTTACCTCCCACAGTTGTTAAGTGAGGATCGACTGAGATATGTGTCAAATGTTTAGTATAGTGGTTATAGGCACTCTGTCAATACTTATTCTCTTTTTTATAATCTTATTGATTATATTGATTTAATATTGATATTATTGGTATAAACCCATATTATATATCAATTATATAATATATTGATTTATAATCTTATGATCTTAGTTTTTACAATTGTATTGATTATACTGATTTACTATTGATATCATTATTGGTATAACCCCATAATATATATTGATTATCTAGTATACTGATTTATAATGTTATGATCTTATTTTTTTAATAATCTTATTACTGGTCTTGCAGAGGAGATTCCCCTTTCTGGCAGATTAATCCAGTCCATTTAGCACTTGGTAGCACTCCTGGGAAACTTCCCCAAAAGAGCATCCTCAGAAATAGAGGCCAAGCTAGAAAGAGGAATCTTCTCTGAGCTTCAAGACCAGGTTCTGTGAGGAACAAGGCTGGCCCTGCCTGGCTGCCTGCCTGCCTGGAATTCCACCTGACAACAAGCTCTTTTGCCCAAGGGCTCCACCCAGGCTCTCAGAGGTGACTCATTGTCGGGCTGACCAGGCTTCCCGTCCAGGTTGGAGGTAAATACAGAAAATTGTGCCTATCCTTGCAGTGTAGAGGGGTGTCCTCCCCTTGTGATTTTAGCAGCATTTCCTAGCCCTTCCACTGGCAGAAAAACCCTGCACAGTCAGTGCTGCTAATCATCATAATGGATTAATCTAGGTATGATGACTACAGCATCTGGAAGGTATGGAAGAGGGGGAAGTCCAAGTAGGGAAAGGCATAGCAATAGATCTTTGATGGTGAACCTATGGCACGGGTACCAAAAATGGCAAACAGAGAGCTCTCTGTGGGCACGTGACCATTCCCACAAGGGTTGGTTACTAGAAAGGCAGAGAGACTCAGGTCAGCTGATCCCCTCCCCCTCTCCACCAGGCCTGATGTCTTTTTTCACATCCCTGCCCCTCTGCCCAGCAGCCCAATGGGAGCACTTCCTCCCTCCCCTGTGTGGGGTAATGGGGACAGGGCATGGCACACAGTCTGGGGGGGATGGGCACAGCCCTCAATCTGGTGGGGGTGGGGTGGAGGTGGGGCCTGGTACTCCATCTCTAATAAATTTGTCATCACTGAAATAGTCCAAACAACAGACTGGGTGGAAGGGAGGGAGGATAATTCAGCCAGAAATCCAGTGAGTGCTCAGTCCTTCCCTAGGTAACCTTCTGAGCACCGGTGAACCATAGACACGAAACAAAGCTCCAGAAAGAACGGCTGTCATTCATATGGTACTTTAATGTTTTTAAAGCACTTTTACTTATATTGTCTTATGGGATTCTCATAGTGGCCCACTTTACAAATGAAGTAACTGAGTCCTTTTTTAAAAAAAAAATCTTTACCTTCCATTCTAGAACCAATACTCTGTATTGATTCCAAGACAGAAGAGTGGTAAGGGAGAGGCAGTGAGGATTAAGTGACTTGCCCAGGGTCACACAGTTTAGAAGTATCTAAGACCAGTTGAACCTAAGACCTTGTATCTCTAGGTCTACCTCTCAATCTACTGAGTCACTTAGCTGTCCCTAAGGGAACTGAGTCTTAGAGAGGTCTAACGACTTGCCCAGGGTCACATAGCTAGTGTCTGAGGCCATTTTGGAACTTAGATCTATTTTTTTTAACCCTTACCTTCCATCTTGGAATCAATACTGTGTATTAGCTCCAAGGCAGAAGGAGTAAGGGCTAGGCAATGGGGGTCAAGTGACTTGTCCAGGGTCACATAGCTAGTGTCTGAGGCCATATTGGAACTCAGATCTATTTTTTTTAAACCCTTACCTTCCATCTTGGAATCAATACCGTTCAACATTGGTTCAATCAATATTGGTTCCAAGGCAAAAGAGTGGTAAGGGTTAGGCAATGGGGGTCAAGTGATTTGCCCAGGGTCACACAACTGGGAAGTGTCTGAGGTCAGATTTGAACCCAGGACCTCCCGTCTCTAGGCCTGGCTCTCAATCCACTGAGCTACCTAGCTGCCCCCATGGAACACAGATCTTGACTCTGGGGTCTAGTGTTCTATCCACTGGGCTACTCAGTGGATACTTCAATGCAACTTTGGAGGCTGTAATTGTGTGTAGTTAAGTATTGGCTACCAACATTAATGGAAAGAGAGAGGTTCCAGTAATTCTGAATGATGGCTAATGCTGAAATTATTCATACTGTGTTTATGGAATCCAGCAAGAGATACTCATAACCCTTGTGGTCAGTCCTCTTTAGTGACTGTGCTATTGGTGGATTAGGATGTGGAGGGAGGAGGAACTAGTGCATTGTTTCTAACATATTCATGGATGATTGTCCTATTTGTTTTCCTAGAAAAGCATGCCTGCTGTCAGTATCATTGACACAATCTGATAGGTCTCCATAAGATCTTACTAGCTTAGGTGATTTTGGACCCTCAAAGGATATTGCTGTGGGGGGAGTCCTTATGCTTAGGAGGGCTTTTTGAGAATAGAGGAGACTTAGTCCATTATGGCAATATTAAGAAAGCCTATTTGAGAAAATATTTATGAAGTGCATTGCAAACCTTAAATGCCATATACATGCTAGCTGCTATTGTTATTATTTTTGTTGTGGTTTAATTGCTTTGGTCGTGTCTGGGTTTTCTTGGCAGAGATCCTGGAGTGGTTTGCCATTTCCTTCTCCCACTCATTTTACAGATGAGGAAATTGAGACAAATGGGATTAAGTGACACACCACTAGTAGGTGACTGAGGCTGGATTGGAAATTGGGTCTTCCTGATTCCAGGCCCAGCCCTTTATTCATCATGTCACCTATCTGCCTATTATTATTATTTAGTGTGAAGCAAAGAAAACAAGTATGATTATGCCATTTTACATCTGAGGAAACTAAGCAAAAGATAAGTTAGATTATCTGTCTAGAGTCATACAACCAGAAAGTGTCAGGAATAGAAATTAAACCTTAAAGATCAAGACCATAACTAAAATATATATGTTTGCTTATATGGAACATCCCTACTGTCCCCAAATCTGGTTCCTCTTTGTGAGGGGGGGGAATGGGTTATTTATTAAAAAGGATGGACTGGATTAAACTTAAAATAGGGTTGCCAAGAATTTAATTTATTCCAAAGAGATTTACTTACAATTTATTTACAAAATATAGAAAGAGTGAAGTAAGAAAATCAGAGAGAGGATAGGGTAAGATATCTAGCCTAAGCACTAAGTAATTTACTCCCTACCCCTGGCTCAACCTGGGCAGGGAGATTTCGTTCTTAGCTGGCCTCTGCAAAGCCGAGGACCTGGGGAAGTCTTTCTCAAGAGGTAGGTCTCTCTTGAGGCTAATTTTTTTTTCCCCAGAAAATCCAGGAAAGGAGTCAGCCTTTTCACTCACCACGTGTCAGTCCAAAGGAAGAGATGTAAGAACAGCATCACCAGGAACAGGGTCGCAGGTCCAGTCAGCAGATTCTTTTCCAGTCTGAACTCCAAAGAATGAAGAACCTCTCACAAGAAATTCAACTCCAAGTAGAACTCCAAGTAAAACTCCACTAAGGAAGTTGTCACTCCCTTTTAAAGACACTTTCTTTTGCGTCACTTCCTATGCATTCCCCTAATTTTATGTCTACCAATCACAGTTGAAGCTTTGCTTTAGGACTGCCCAGGGGCAGTCAGTTTAATTCTGATTTGTCACCCACTATTGCACACATGGGTCACAGACCTCCCCCACTCAAGTGTGAATGGAGTGTTTACACTTTTGGTGATTAAATCTAAAAATGAGCAGGGAAGTTAATTTAATTTTTACAGTTGGGGAGAGTTAATTAATTTCATTTTCACAATCAGGGGAGAGTTAAATTTAATCTTCACATCTTATAAACCAGGAATGATTGTGCAACTTCAGATTTGGAAGGGATTTTAGTGGTTATCTAGCTGCACTCATAATGGAGATGGAAATCCCTGCTCCCACATACCCAACACGCTCCTGTCTCCTACTGGATTTATAGCTCCCTAATAAACAAATTTCCTTTTATTTTGAACCCTTCCCCTTCTTATCTTCTGGCATATTGGGACTTGGTTCCATTCTGATTCCTTTGTCACCCTTTCCAAGACTGGCTATACTTTCCTCTCATACTCCCTGATTCACTTACTGGTCCCAATGGGAGAGTCAAGGTATTCCTTGTTTCCCATGGTCACTTCCAGACTTTGTATCTACTGTCATCACTAATAAACCTGTCATTTCTTGAAGTTCTTATTATCCAAACATATTACCTAGTCCAGATCTCAGTGGTCATGATATATCTACCCTCAGATATGGGGTATATGGAGCATTCAGGCTTGCCGAACCTTTTTCAGAACTGGTCCACCTGTCACCCAACTCTCACCTGTGGCTCCAAGAAACTGTAGCATGCACAGTGGCCATACCCCAGTGAAACCATCTTGGCAGATGGACCAGACCAGGTTGAGAGTAACCAATGGGCCTCAAATCTGTCGGTGAGTCAGGGGGACGTCTACCCCAAGCATGTAAAAACTTCCCTGGCATAATGTGCAGAGAACAGTTTGTTCAAATGGCCATAAAGGAGGCTGAAGCAGCTACTCTGGTGTACTTAGAGTCTGGTCAGACATTGAAGATGTCAAGGTCGTCCATTGCATCCCATGACATTGCCAGTCATTGTGACTTTTGTCTTGTCTCTGGATTTCAATGTCTCTGGGAGAGAGATCGAGGCTGATGACTTTGTGCAACTCTGCCTCGCTTGAATCCATTTCATGCACAAGTCAAGACATCAACCCATGATGCAATCGGTCCTCTTCCAAATGAAGGACTAGCAACAAGCGCTCATCCCAGAATATTCTCCTTTCTTCCTCAATGAGTTAGGTACCCGCCTGGCTCACAGTTTTTCTCTCCATCCTGACTCCTGTATTCATACTAGAAGACTTCTGCAGAAATATTGTTCCCCCAAACATCCAAACTTTCTGGGTCCTCAGTTTACTTATTTCCCATGACATTTCCTCCATCCTACTTCAATTCCACACAGATGGTCATATAATTAATTTTGCTATCACCTACAAGTTTTGCTTCCATACTCCCGAACTCCTGATTCCTTTGTGTAAAGCTTTTAGTTTTGTATCTTTTTTATATAGCTTTATAGAGTCTCTAAACCTGTTTTTCATCCTCTCTAGCATCTCTAGTTTCTCCACTCTCTAATATTTTCCAAGGGAAAATCCTGAACTAGCTATATTCTCTTCCCTTTCCAATCTTGACTTTTTGGTAACCCAGTTAAATCCTTTGCTCTTAAATCTCTTGCCCCCTTGTTAGGGAAGTTAAGTGACTTGCCCATGGCCACACACATAATAGGTAGCAAAGTTAGGATTCCAACCTAAACTTTGTGCATCGCCCACTCCCAACCTAGTTAGCTCCAGACAGGGCTTTGGACAGAAGCCATTTATAATGCAGTAGCTATATCTGTCTCTCAAGGACGGGTCTAGGAAAGCTCTAAATAGGCACTCTCCCTCCCTTCCTCCCCCAAAAGGAGCTGGGTCCTTCTTCGTCAGGGCACATAAAGATGCTGCCTCTCCTAGCCCTACCTCTCAACTCTCCTGGGTGGAGCTGATCAAACCCTGACAGTCCCAAGTCCATGAGGTCTGACACAGCCCTTCCTGCCTAAGGATGCTGACCCCTAGTACGACAGTAACTTAGTGACTAAATACAGAACTAAATAACATGTTCAAAGTCCTCAGCTGACCACAGGGCTTTTCTCTCCCAGATCCCAGGAAGCCAAGGATGATAGGGCATTCGTGTAGTGCATCTGCATACATGTTTTATTCTTTATAGTGGAGTGCAAATCCCTCAAAGGTAGGAGTTGTTCCGTTTCTGCCTTTGTTTCTCCAGCACCTAGTGCGGTGCCTAGCACAGACAGATTCTAGGTACTTAATAAATGTCCTTTGAGTGGAACTGAGTCATCCTGGGGCATACAAGGTTCTGTGTCTAAAAGTTCTGTGTCTCTAATTTTTGCCCCCCTCCCCCGTCCCCGTTATGCAGACAGCTAGCTAGTGAGAGCAAACATTTGTTACCAGAAAGTACAAACAGAAGCATGTGAAATTGTCCTTGCCCTCAAGGAGTATATAGTCTTTTTTTGAAACAAAAAAATTTTTTTCAGTTAATGAGCATTAATTTCTCTCATTCCTACCTCCCCTTCCTCACTGAAAGAAATATAAAACCTTTGTAAAAAAAAACTGTAAAGTTAAGCAAAACAAATTCCAACATTTACCATGCCCCAAAGTGTATTTCTCATTCAGCATCTTGAGTCCATCATCCTTCTACCATCCACCCAGGAAATGGGTAGCATTCTTCATAACTGGCCCTCTGGATGCATGGTTGGTCATTATTTTGAGATGTTCTTGTCTTTTTTTTTTAACCCTTACCTTCTGCCTTAAAATCAAAGGCAGAAGGGTGGTAAGGGCTAGGCAGTGGGGGTTAAGTGACTTGCCCAGGGTCACACAGCTAGGAAGTAGCTGAGGTCAAATTTGAATCTAGGACCGCCCGTCTCTAGGCTTGGCTCTCAATCCACTGTGTCACCGAGTTGCCCCCTTTTTCTTAAGCCACAAGCTAAGAGTTCTTAGGTTTTTTTTTAAGTTTTTTTCCAGTTCTGCAAGGAGCTTCCATTCTAATGGGAGAAGACAACACATAATAACAATGAGGACTTACATAGTGTTAAGGTTTGCAGAATGCTTTACAAATTTTATCTTCACGACAGTCTTGAGAGACAGGTGTTATTATAATGTCCATTTTGCATATGTGGAAACTGAGGCAGGCACAGGTAAAGTGACTTGCCCCATGTTAGTCAGTAAATATCTGAAGGTGGATTTAAACTCACAATCTACCTGACTCCAATTCCAGTGCATCACCTAGTTCCCTGATACATGTAGGG
Organism: Monodelphis domestica; assembly: GCF_027887165.1. Lineage (NCBI taxonomy): Eukaryota > Metazoa > Chordata > Mammalia > Didelphimorphia > Didelphidae > Monodelphis > Monodelphis domestica. The sequence goes on along the minus strand of NC_077229.1, from coordinate 177,386,757 downwards.
ATTGAATGGAGGGTGGGCTCTACATGTGTAGTGAGGCTCCATGTGTTTTAAGTTGGGTGTGTGGCTCCAAAGGAGGCAGAATAGACATCTCTAGCCTCTTCTCCCCCTACCCTTCTCCAAAGGAGACTTTTATTCTCACCAGGAAGTTGGAAACAAGAAGTCACCCCTCTGCTCTTCTCAGAGAGAGAGGGTCTGGCTATGTTATCTCTTTGCTCCCTTAAAGATTGTTAGTCTAGCAGATACAATTGTGTTCAAACTAACTTTTGATCACTTTGTCATCTTGGAAGAAAGAGGACCCCAAGCTCTATATTCAAGGCTTGACTCCTTTATAAGCCAATACTAGTTCCACAATGAACCTACATAGAGAATAGCAAAGAACCCATTTTTCCAAATCATGTCAAAACAGAGAAGCTATGCATAGGAGAATATATACTAGACAATACAGAGTGAAGGCTCTCTCCCATAGGAATCATGATAGTTCAGTCCAACCAAGAGAGTATCTTTGATCTCACCCAAGAGGTGAGTATTTGGATTGGCGAGCCAGGAAAAGAGACATGGAGTCTGCCCCTTCCTCTCAAGTCTTCCTAGAGTCTTCTCCTTCAGCAACCTGAAGCAGTGTTGGCCCCTTTCATCTTCTCTCTTGAACTTGGAAGCTGGGAGTATCCAAATGATGAATCCTCAAAGGGGAACTATTGAAGGCAAGAGCTTGCTTGCCTTTGGACTATTCACATCACCCCTCAGTTAGAGCAGGGCATTCATCTCCACCAAAAAGGAGAAAGTCCCATACCAAGAGACTTTGGGACAGAATGATATACATAAAAAGGAACTGGAAAGGTGAACATTCCCATTGCATGGCTGAAGATGCCCAGAAAGTGCTATACAGGCTTGGAACCAGCAAAAGTTGGCCTATCAAAACCCAGTGTGGTTCGGGTGACAAAAGTCAGTTTTCCAGCAGAAAGGGAAGGAACATAGTTGATGGTTGGTTAGAGAAGTCTGGGAGGGAATGGAGGTGATGGTTGGTTAGAGAAGTCTGGGAGGGAACGGAGTTGATGGTTAGAGAAGTCTAGGAGGGAATGGAGGTGATGGTTGGCTAGAGAAGTCGGAGGGAACAGAGGTGATGGTTGGCTAGAGAAGTCAGAGGGAATGGGGGTGATGGTTGGTTAGAGAAGTCTGGGAGGGAATGGAGTTGATGGTTAGAGAAGTCTGGGAGGGAACGGAGGTGATGGTTGGACAGAGAAATCCAGGAGGTTCTGGACAGTTCTCGAATCTGGCAAGTGTTCTCAATAACCAGGGAGTAGCAAAGTTTCTGCTAAAACATGTGTTAATGGGTAATTATCACCCCAAAGTCTCCATTCTCAGGAGTTTTAGGAGCAGCCTGGGGACAGCTCTATTTATGGCTTTGTAGTTGCTGAGATCCAGAGTGGGGATGGCTCAGTTGCCTATATGGGTATGCAGAGAGGATCAATGGATTGTTTTTGGAGTCTTGAGTTAGATTCTCAGGTCTGCTTCTTATGAGCTGTGTGACCTTGGGCAAGTCACTTTATTTCTTTTCTTTTCCTTTAAAAAAAAACAAACAAACCTTTAAAACTCTCTGTCTTAGTAAGTCAGAAAGTCAAAGGGCTAGGAAAATGGGGTTAAGTGACTTGCCTAGATTGCATAGCTCTCTGAAGCCAGATTTGAAGCCAGGCCCTCCCAACTTCAAGCCTGGCACTCTATACATATTGCCACCTAGCTGCCCCAAGTCACATGTTTTCTCTGAGTCTTACTTTCCTTATCTATAAAATGAAGGCAACTGGGAAAGATGACCTCCAAGGTCCATTCCATCTTTTTTACCTATGATTCAATTTGGTCAATTTTTTTTTAATCTGCAGAAGTTCCAATTCTATGCTGTGGCATATGGTCAACAGTTGCAAGTTACTAGTATCTAATGACTGCATAGCATTGTATACTCTCCCGAGCAGTTTCATGATTATTATCTCATTTTATCTTTAAAATATCCCTCTGAGTCATATGGAAATATTTTGCATGACAGAATACGTGTAATCTATATCAAACTGCTTGCCTTCTCAAAGGGCAGAGGGGAGGGAGGAAGAGAATTTAGAACTCAAAATAAAAAAAAAACAAATGTTAAAAAATTTTATTTACATGTAATTGAGAAGAATATAAAATATATATTGCTTTAAAAATACTCCTCTGAGATAAGTAGCAGTGCTATGAGAGTCACTGATTTGATAGATGAGCGTCATAGGAGGTTCAAGGACTTACTCCAGGTAACTCAGCCCAACCATCACTCTCTGAATGAATGACACAACTGGGCCTAGGTTCATTCCTATTCCAGTATCCTTCTATTGCTACTACTTTACTACCTTCTCATAAGATAAAAGACCTTTATAACTTGACAGGCCTTGCAAGATCAGGGAAGGTGGAAGGGAATAAATATTTGCAAAGCATCTACTGTGTGCCAGGCACAGTGCTAAGCACTTTTACAATATTATCTCATTCAATCTTGACAATAACTCTGTTATGGTAGGGGCTAATCCGTTTGCAGTTGAGGAAACGGAAGCAAATAGACACATAGCTAGTAAGCGTCTAAGGCCATATTGGAATTTAGGTCTTCCTGACTCTGGGCTCAGCACTCATTCCATTGTACCACCAGCTGCCTCTGGAGACACCCACCTTCCAGGGCTGTTTGTAGGTAGAGTGCTTGCTGGCAGCAGCCATTCTGCCTGAGGTCTGTAACAGAGAGGACCGGTAGGAATTTGTAGAAGAAAACCACTGGTAATGAGTGCCAAGGTTGTATAGTGTGAGCTCCACTAAGGCAGAGGAAAGATCTATTGTGGAAAGCACTAAATTAGATGATGACCCGGGGTGACTGGGGATGCTGTAATGGGCCTCGCACCATCTAACGTGACCCAGTTACTGAAACCAAGGAGATTTGTTCAAGGGCGTTTCTTTGTCCAAACACGTTTTAACTTATTTAAAACAGGGCAGGTCTGATTTAATGCTTAGTGCAGATCTTAGGTTCATTAAAATAAAATTGTTGCAGGGAACTTAGCTGTTCCCTACGTGACTTTGGATAGATTACCTACCCTTTCTGGGCCTGTTTCCTCATCTGGAAAATGGATTGGACTATATGACCTCTAAGGGTCTAAATCCTATGTTTATAATAATAATAGTGCTACCATCTATATGTTTTGTTCAAATTTGCAAAACACTTAACAAATATTATCTCATTTGATCTTCACAACAACCCCGAGCGTTATTATTATCACCATTTTACAAATGAGAAAACTGAGGCAGACTGAAATTTTCGGGACTTGCCCAGACCCATAGAGTCAATAAGTATCTGAGGTTGGATCTCAATGTAGTTATTTCTGACTCCAAATTCAGGACCACTGCTTCCCTTACCTGCCTCCGGGCAATTATCTCCATTTCATTTGAGTTTATAGTCCTGGGAACTGTGATAAAGCTGAGTGTTATCTTGTTTTGAAGTCATTATTTCAGAACATTCCATTTCCTTTACCCTTTATTTAGGCAATTTATACAGTCATCAAATAATCCAGATCATACTTCCTCAGGATGGGAATTAGCAGCTGACCTTGATGCCTTGATATTTCAAGCCATTTACTGCCGCCATGTTTCTCCTGAGTTTGCCAGAATTCCCAACAGGGAAGGGATTGTGGCTGGCAGAGGGACTTTTGCTCTAGGACTTCACTGCCAAGAATTTGAAGAAGTTTATTGTTATTATTGTTATTATTATTTTATTAGTGAAAAAAGAGCTGGAGGTCCCTGACCTAGACTTATGGAATGTTAGCCATCACTTAGAGATCATCTTGTCCAGTCTTCTGTGGTTTCCCTGCAGAAGGGGACGATGAGAATTGTCTATTCCATGAATGACATGTAGTAGTCAGGCCATAGGCTTTAGCTGGAAATCCAGGCCATATTTCTGTGCATGATTAACAATGAAATAGATTTAGAAGAAATTGGGATTATGGAGCATCCTATGCCAGCTCCTGTCTTTAAGATTTTTGGAAGAGGCAGAAAAGATCTGGAGTCAAAGAAACTGGGCTCAAACTTACCTCTACTCTTTACTACATGTCAGTCACCTTGGACAAGACATTTAAACCCCCTGGGCCTCAGTTTCCTCATTTGTAAAATGAGGGGGTTGGAATAGATGGCCTTTGAAGTAACTGTCAGCTCTAGAACTTATACTATGACTATTCTTAATGCCTCTCTTCCCCCAGTCTCTAAATTAGTCATTTTTCATCTTGGTGAACAGTCTTATCTCGGTCCAACCTAAAGGGGGTGGAAGGGGTTGTCCCATGTGGTTGTGGGCCAAGTGGGGGCTTGGGGATGGTTGTGAGCAGAAAGAGTGACACGCCTTTCATTGGCTGATGGATAATCAGTAGGGTGACCTTGTGCAAAACATGACTTCTGTGGGCCTCAGTTTATTCATCTGTGACATGAGTGGGGTGCTTGAAATGAATTCTGAAGCCCCTCCCAGCTCTAATCTTCTGCTATTCTATGATAACCTGGAAAGATTAGATTCAGCATGATTGTAGATAAGGGCGAACCAACCTTATTGCTCACTGTCTAAAGCAACAACCAGAGCAATTCATGTTATTTCCATTCTCTGGGGCCAGGACTCTACACTCCATCCCTTGACCTCACTGAGAGAAACCTTTGCATTGAAGCTGATAAAATGAACTGAACTTAGCAGATCCATTCTTTTTTTGGAAGGAGAATTCTCCTGACCTGCAGGCACTGGGGAGAGAGAAGGAGAAAATTTAGTGATAAAATAGCCATTTGTTTACTACCCTAACTTTCTTCTCTCTGAGATAGTGGGAAGTATCTGTCCTCCCAGAAAATAGTCATGGGAGATTTGGGGACTAGGAGAGCCACATTGACTTCTTTAAATGGTCCAGATTCCTTAAATAATCACTTCAACTTCTTGTTTGCTTTGGCTGTGTAAAACTGACCTTTTCTCTTTTTTCAGCAATCTTAGATAAAGTCAGGAGCTGACATAGGGTGGTCCATGATTCTAGTCCCTTGTGGATCTATTTTGTTTGTTTTGTTTTGGTTTAATTTTTAATTTATTTTTAAGTATTTTTCCATGATTCCATGATTCATATTCTTTCCCTCCCCTTTTCCCTCCTACCCCCTCCCAGAACCAATAAGCAATTCCACTGGGTTATATGTGTATTATCACTCAATACCGAATAGATCTATTTCATTGTTAATCATGCACAGTCATGTGGCCCAGGTTTCTAGCTAGAGCCCATGGTCTCCACTTGCACTGGAGGGAATATATAGACATACAAGGCCATATTCTTCATCATGGCCTGGGAATAGCAACTTTCCTGAGTGAATAGCTGTTTAGGTTGGGAAACAGGAATCATTTCATTTCTTTACCTACCTGTGGAAAACATCTCTTTGGGAGAGGCAGAGGAAGGAGAATGAAAAAAAAGAATGTGAGTGATTACCTTGTGGAGCTTTCATGGGAGTAGGAACCACACTCTGGCCACTTTTGGACTGATCCATTGCTCATATAGATGGATGGATGGATGGATGGGTGCTTGGATAGACAATCAGACAGATAGATGGATAAATGATGGAAAGATGGATGGATGGATGGACAGACAGATGGATGGATGGATGGATAGATAGAAAGATAGACAGACATAGATAGCTATATAGATGGATAGATGGATGGATCAATGGACAGACAGATAGAAAAACAGACAGATAGACAGATGATAGATTGATAGGGGCTTAGGTTCAAATCTGGTCTTAGCCACTTAATTGTTGAATTAACTTATTTGAGCCTGGGTTTCCTCTCAGACTAAAGGATGACAGAATTAGACCTTCTCCGTCTAACTCCCTTCGTGGAATGAGATGGTGAGCATTCTGTAAACTATAAAGCCTTGCACAGATGTCAGTGAAGTGCTATGATTATGGAAGGAAGGTGCTAAATTAGGCCAACTTCATCTATTTCTTATTTTGGAAGGGGCAGGGGCTGGGTAGGAGTGAGTGGCTCCGGTGTAGAAGGGCTGGAGGGAGGTGGAGTTGCAGAAGTGAGGAGGAAGGGAAAAACCCCTAATGGCATGTGTCAGGCCACAAAAATATGAGTTCTTACAACACAAATAAATGACAAAAGAAAGAGTTTCTCTTTGTGTTGCTCATTCTGATACAGTTTCTCCTACCTTTCCCTGTGGCCATATTGCTAATAGTGGGTATTGGGGTGGGGGTCTTGGAATCAGGAAACCTGAGCTTAAGTCATTGCAGGCATTTTGGACTTAGCCATTTAATAATGCAGTTAGCATACTTTAAGGTTTGTTCAGCGTGTCTTATTTATTCTGGATAAAATCCTAGTGAAGAAGGGTTAGGGTGAGGACTGAGGCTGACTGCGCATCAATTAAGCATCTGAGTCACGATTGAAACTCAAGTCTTGATTCTAAGACCTCCACTGTATTGTGAGTCTTGAAATTTCTCAGACTTGTGAATGTTAAAAAATTCCCCATTGGGGAATTCTCCATTGGGACAATTCCCTATTGGGACTATTCCCCATTTTAAACAGTGAAGCTACTTAGATCTAAAATGTGAGAACTCTACTTAGATCAGAAATGGGAAGACCTCTACTCCACCCGTACTTAAGCCTGCTTTAGGGGAGAAAACTCCTTGCAGAACAATGAAAAATACTTAAGCCATGCCTATTTTTAGAATTAATACAAAGGGGTGCTAAGTACCTATAAAGGTCAGGCAACTTGTGAACCTACAAGGAGCAAAGAGGAAAAAACTTGCTCAGAGATTCTAGTCTACTCAGGTGTGGATTGCTAAAAGGATTAATCTACTCAGGTGTGAATTCAGAATGGGCTGTCCTTTGGAAAACATCTACTGTGATTGGTAGATGGAAGAACTTAGGGGAGGTGACATAGGAGAAAACCCCCTATATAAGAAAAGGACAGGCTGTTGAAGAAGAACAGTCTCTAGAGAGACAGGCTCTAAGGAGGTTGTTGAGAGAAGGACAATCTCTAAGGAGGTCTCTCAAAGGAGGCTGACTCTGGCTGGAACTCCCTCTGGGGAAACTCTGTCCCCCTGAATCCTCGCTTGAACGGATCTTGTGGTGAGTGATAAAAAGACTGACTGATCTCTCTCTTAAGACTCAGATCTAGGCCCATGTTGGCTTGAGGCCCTTCATACTTATTCCTTTCTTACTCTTTCTCTCTTTCTTTAATTCCTCATTGTATTAATTAAATAAAATTCTCTATAAAACCCAGTTGACTTGGGTATATTCATAATTGGGAATATTTCCCTGGCAATCACCTTATATTTGATTTAAAAACAAAACACTGTAGTGAAAACATATTTTCTGTGGTCACAATTTACTCACCCACTCTTATATCTACTTCAATTTAGGCCTTCCACTATTTTAACTCACTACAGTTTATGGCTCCCATTCTCTTAATTATTACAGTTTATGGCATCAACTCTTTTAATTGCTACAGTATCCACTATGAGACACAAGTTGTGCCTCAGTTTCCCCTGAGATCCCTTTCAGCTCTTGCTCTATGATGATAATACTGAAAGTAAATGCCTTACTTATGAATGAGGGAGGGGGGGAAGGATGGCTTCTGGGCAGTGGGCAGGGGGGTCTTCCTGGGCATCATTGTTGTGCCACAGCTGCCAGCTGGGCAGAGGCAGGGATAGACTGGACCTTAGAAACCCTTTCTGCCTTGGGCAGAGTTAAAGATCTATGTCCTTCCTTATTTATGCCACCTTTTTGCTCTCTGATGCTTGATGAAATGGGAATAATTCATTTGTAAAATGGTGGTGGTGAAGAAAGAGCATTTTGTAAACCTTAGAGGGCAAGGAGTATCGAGGTGTCCCAGACCTAGAGATGGGAGGTCCTGGGTTCAAATTTAACATCAGATATATCCTGGATCTGTGACCCTGGGCAAGTCATGTAACCTACATTGCTCAGTCCTTATGGCACTTCTACCTGGTAAGTAATTGTTTTTTATTTAGCTTCTTCTTGGGGGTAGAGCCGGGCCATGAAACTCAGAAAGTTTCATCTTCCTGAGTTCAAATCTGACCTTGGAGCCTTTCCTTGCCATGTGACCCCAGACACAGCTCTTAACCCCATTTGCCTCAGTTTACTCATCTGTAAAATACACCAAAGGAGAAGTTTGTCCTGAGACACGTAGGGGGTTTGGTAGGATGTGCGGGATCTGGCAGCCTCTTATAGAAGGGATCTCTTTTGATCCTCCTGGCGAGGTTGGGAGGGTCCTGTTGGGGACGTTTCTGCCGCAGGGGTGCCAGTGTGGGCTTGGAGCCCTGCCCAGAGGTGCACACACAGGTCAGGCTCAGAGGCTGGGAGGGAGCGGGGACAAGGGCAACACAAAACCTTGAAGCCGGCTTAAACAGGCCTGCGGTGTGGACAGCAGAGACCTGGGGAAGAGTGTGGTAGAGACATGAAGAGAGAGAGGTTTTGTAGGACAAGCCAAGGTGCAAGAAACAAGACTGGGGACCTGTCTGCCAATCAAGGAGAAGGTTCCAAATGGAATGTTCCCAGGAGAAGCAGTTGGGGGAGCCTGACCAGAGGAGAGGAATTGGGACCTTGGGACTCACTCTCTCTCTGGGGGGTTATTGAACTGAGGAGGCTCCGCTTTTTTGGACTCTGGTCAAAGGAGGAACTGATTCTGTCTTTGGCTCTGGGAATTGAAGCTGGCTGAGGGGGAAGAAGCTGAACTGATCTTATTTAGTTTCTGTCCCAGACTGAAGGACCCTTGAGGGGGGCTTCTGAAATTAGTCTGAGAGACCTTGATGGCTTTGTGAAGAAGAAAGAAGATTTTAAACAGTTGTCCTCCATCCATCTCTCTAACTGTCTCTCTGTCACAATTGTGGCTGGACTGATTTCCCAAACCCTCAAATTTACTATATAGATTAGGGAAACCCTCATCCCTCTTTCCTCAGTTTCCCATCCTGTTATCCCAATAAACCTCTTACCTGAGAAAAGAAAGGAAGAAGTTTTTTCTCATAAATATCTTAGTTCACTGGGGGTGAGGGGGAAGGGAGGAGGAAGTCAAAGGCTTCAAGAAGAAACTGGGAGGGAGAGGATTGGAGAAGGGAGGGAGTGAAGGGAGGAGGAGGTTAGGAAATAGATTGATCCATTAGCCCTCAAATAGGGATCAGTAGGCAAACCCCTGTAGCATTTCTCTCTATTTTTGTGGCAACATCTCTCAGCATCTCTCTGTATCTCATTTCTATCTCTATTACAACCAAGCAGCCTCAGGTTCCCTTAGCAGTTCTTCAGCCACAGTCAAGCCAGAGTACATTCCAGTTAGTTAGTTCAACAATAAATAGTAACACAGATTACCTCTTAATACAGGAGATGTCAACTAGAAGGGCCAAACACCCTGGGGGCGCCTCTAAGATTACCCCCAATTTATCCTGTCTATAGCTTGTTTCTAGAGTTATTTTTACATTGACTCCTTGAGAGTAGGGACTGTGGGTTTGTTTTTTCAAACCTCCAGTGCTTGGCACAGTGCTGGGCACATAATAGATTCCTAATGAGTGCTCATCAACTGACTGACACAGATAGCAGGCACTCTGCTTTCTCAGCTTAGGGGGGAGGAGGGTTTCCTAGTTGTCCCAGAGGCCTAGCAGAACAGACCTGATGGCAACGAAGGAAGGCTTCGAGCGGTCTGTCTGTCTGTCTGCACCTCAGCTGCTCAAGAATCTGGATCTCATTCCTACGTTTTAATCAGGGAGCAGGGAGACTTTGGGTTCATCACTTCTCTCAGCTCTGGGGGCTGAATCTCTGCACGATCTGGGAATGATGTGGAGTTCTGGTTTGCACAAGTCCTAGAGGTGTGGCCGGAGCTGGAGGGTTTTTTTTTGGGGGGGGGGGTGCAACTTTTGTAGAGTATTCCAGAGGGAGATGCTGAAATGCTAAACTTGCCTCTTTATCAGAACATGAGGTCAAGAGATGCAGCAGTGTGGACTAATAAGAAGGGGAAGGGATGGAAGACCACAAAAGACCTGGGTTCAAATCCCAACTTAGATGCTTACTAGTTACTTAATTTTTCTCTGCCCCTGTTTGAAAAAGTAGGAGGGGTGCATTGGTTTCTAAGGGGCCTTCCAATTCTAAATCCATAATCCTATAAATTCCCCACTAGCCTGGTGAAAAACCAAAGGAGAAAAGTTGAGAGAGAGCCTTAGCTTATAGTAAAAGGAACGAGATCTCTTGCTTTTCCTTGAAGGACACTTTCTCAGAGTAGAAAAGGGCTGTCATTAATTTTTCTCAAGAGATCCCTTGATCTGGGCCAACCTAGACAAGCATGGCAACTTCTTTCATGCTTGTCTCTCTTGTACACACTCTGGAAGTTGAACTTTATTTCAGGAAAAGGGAGTTTTTCAAAGGAAGCACCTGCTGCATTCTGACAGTCTCAGTCATGTATTCATATATTCATTTTCCCTGTCCCTTTCTCTTGTCTCTGTTTTTGTTTCTCTGGCTTTGTATTACACTCTCTGATTCACCCCCTCCCCCTTCCTGTCTCTGTCTCTCTGTCTCTTTCTCTGTCTCTCTCTTTCCTATTTATTTCTCTGGCTTTCTGTCTCTCTGTCTTTGCCTCTGTCTCTGTCTCTCCCCCTTCTTGTTGGGGATGAAGATAGCTGCAGCTGGGGAGGAAGGATGGCCAAGAAACAAGTTTCACTTGGCAGCTGTGGAACTACTTTCCTTACGCTACAATAGAAACATGGATCAATGCGGGAAGAGAGTAGGAATGAATGTACTTATTTGGGAAATAGATACTTAGAATGTTTCTAATGTCTATTAATTTTATTTTTGGGATTCAATTGAATGCTTTCTAGTAAATCTTTTTTGTTTGCTTCTTAATAATGGAATATCTAGACCCCTGTTGACTTTAGAGGTGTCCACACATGATGGTGTTTAATCTGCTATTAGTCGACCCAGCAGTGTTTTTTCTGATTCAAACTTACTAAAGGGATTAGTCGACCCAGTAGTGTTTTTTCTGATTCAAACTTACTAAAGGGATTAGTCGACCCAGCAGTGTTTTTAGAATGGGTTGTCCTTTGGAAAACGTCTACAGTGATTGGTAGATGTAAGGACTTAGGGGAGGTGACATGGGAGAAAAACCCCTATATAAGAAAAAGCAGAATCTCTTAAGAAGGGAATCCTTTTGGAGGATCTCTGATGAGGATCGCTTGGGAAGAATCTCTAGAGAGAGGCTCTGGAGAAGGGAAGCTCTTGGAGGACAATCTCTAAGGAGGTCTCGCTGGAGCTCCTCTGAGGGGACTCTGTTCCTCTGGAGGCTCTGGAGAGAGGCCCTTTGGAACAGTCTCTGGCTGGAAGGCTCTTTGAGGAGGACTCTGGCTGGAACTCTCTCTGAGGATACTCTGTCACTAGAATCCTTGCTTAGACAGACCTTGTGGTGAGTGATAAAAGACTGACTGACTGATCTCTCTCTCTCTTAAGACTCAGGTCTAGGCCATGTTGGCTTAAGGCCCTTCATACTTATTTCCTTTTTCTCTCTTTTCTTTAATTCCTCATTGTATTATTAATTAAAATCTCTATAAACCCAGTTGATTTGGGTATATTCACAATTGGGAATCTTTCCCTGGCAACCACCTTATATTTGATTTTAAACAAGACACTGTAGTGAAAACATATTTTCTGTGGTCACAATTTACTCACCCACTCTTATATCTACCATAATTTATATCTTCCACTATTTTACTCACTACAGTTTATAGCATACAACTATTTTAAATATAACAGTTTATGACATATACTGTTTAACTCTTACAGTTTATGGCTCCCACTCTTTTTAAATGTAACAGCCTCTATGACGTAACAGTTTTACATTTTGGGGCATGGGGAGTATCCTCTTCCCTTTTGCTTCTTTTCTTCCTACACTCATCAAACTCAATCTAGAGGTCTGACATTATGGGAATGTGACCTCCTCCAGCTAAGAGACTTCAGCCCCACCTGGGCAAGTGTCATTACCTGGTACTGAGAACAGGTGGTCATTTTCCTGCCTTATAGGAGGAGGTGGAAATACATGAATAAAAAAATGTCTGAGGAAAGATTGCTTTAGTATTCTTGATTTCCCAATTCTTTCTTTCTTTCTTTCTTTCTTTCTTTCTTTCTTTCTTCTTTCTTTCTTTCTTTCTTTCTTTCTTTCTTTCTTTCTTTCTTTCTTTCTTTCTTTCTTTCTTTCTTTCTTCTTTCTTCTTTCTTTCTTTCTTTCTTTCTTTCTTTCTTTCTTCTTTCTTTCTTTCTTTCTTTCTCTCTTTCTTTCTTTCTCTCTTTCTTTCTTTCTCTCTTTCTTTCTTTCTCTCTTTCTTTCTTTTCTCTCTTTCTTTCTTTCTTTCTCTCTTTCTTTCTTTCTTTCTCTCTTTCTTTCTCTCTTTCTTTCTCTCTTTCTCTCTCTCTTTCTCTCTTTCTCTCTTTCTTTCTCTCTTTCTTTCTCTCTTTCTTTCTCTCTTTCTTTCTCTCTTTCTCTCTTTCTCTCTTTCTTTCTCTCTTTCTCTCTTTCTCTCTTTCTCTCTCTCTTTCTCTCTTTCTCTCTCTCTTTCTTTCTCTCTTTCTCTCTTTCTCTCTTTCTTTCTCTCTCTCTCTCTCTCTTCTCTCTCTCTCTTTCTCTCTTTCTTTCTCTCTCTCTCTCTCTTTCTCTCTCTCTCTCTTTTTCTCTCTTTCTCTCTATTTCTCTCTCTCTTTCTCTCTCTCTTTCTTTCTCTCTTTCTCTCTTTCTTTCTCTCTCTCTCTCTCTCTTTCTCTCTCTCTTTCTCTCTTTCTTTCTCTCTCTCTCTTTCTCTCTCTCTCTCTTTTTCTCTCTTTCTCTCTATTTCTCTCTCTCTCTTTCTCTCTTTCTTTCCATCTCTGTATCCCCTGTTTCCCTCTCTGTCTCCTCCTCCTTCTCCTTGTCTTTTTTTGTCTCTCTGTTTCTGAATTTGTCTCTCTGTTTCTGCCTCTGTCTGTGTCTGTCTGTCTGTCTGTCTGTCCCTCCATCTCTCTTATCTTTTGTCCAAGGAATCAATCTATGCATTGGTTCTAAGACAGAAGAGCAAGGGCTAAGCATCAGGGTTAAGTGACTTGTCCAGCGTTATAGAGCTAGGAAGTATCTGAGGCCAAATCCAAGACCTCCCATCTCTAGACCTGTCTCTCTCTACTGACCACTTAGCTTACCCTCCTGTTCATCTTCTCTTGCAAACAATTTATGAAATCATAGAATTCAGAGCTAGGACTTGATGAGTATAGATCATGGATCTACGGCTTAACAGGACCTTAGAGATCATTTAATTTCAATTCCTTGTTTTATAGATAAAGTAACAAAAGTCCAAAGAGATAATGGTCACACAGCAAGTGGCAGAGCTTGGTCTAGAATTCAGGTTTCCTAACGCTCTAGCCCAATTCTCTTCCCTTTTACCTACATTGTCATATTTTGGAAGAACTGGTATTTCCAGATTAGTACATTGGGTCACTTTCTTCTCAGCTCTGTTCTTTATAATTTCTACTAAAATGTACTCCATTTTCATTTGTCAATTTATGGCTGTATTTTAGTTCTCAAAGAAGAGTGAGTGCTCATTGGGCATTTGCCAGATACTTACTATATGCAAAGCACTGTGTTGTTTGCCTTATATGAAAATTTTAACTCAGGCCCTGCTCTCAAGGAACTTATGTTCTAGCAGGGGAAATAAGACAAAGAAACATAGAACTATCACACAAACTAGAATATGATAAGGGCAGAGGAGGGAGAGATTCTTTTGGGTCATCACAACAGGAACAGCAGATGAAAGAATGCAGAGGGAAAGGACCCATATGTACAAAAATATTTATAGCAGTCTTTTCTGTGGTAGCAAAGAATTTTGAAACTGAGGGCTTTTCTATCCATTGGGAAATGACCGAACAAGTTGTGGCACATATGATAGTGATAGAATACTACTGTGCTACAAGAAATGATGAGAAGGATGATTTCAGAAAAATTAGGGGAGACCTCCATGAACTGATTCAAAGTGAAGTGAGCAGAACCAGGAAAACATTGTACACAGGAATAGTTATCTTATATGATGAACATTTATGAATGATTCATACAATGATCCAAGATCATCCTCAAGTGCTCATGATGAAAAATGTCATCTGCCTCCAGAAAAAGAACTGATGGAGTCTGAATGCAGCCTATAGACATGCTATATTTCTATTTATTTCTTCACTTTTGTTTGTTTGAGTTCTCTTTCACAAAATGACTAATATAGAAAGATGTTTTATTACACTATTACACATGTAAAATCTATATCAGATGGCTTGCCCTCTCAGAGAAGGGGAAGGGGAGGAGGAAAGGCAGGTGAGAAGTTGGCTCAAACTTTTAAAAAAAGATTAAAAATTAGAAAATAGTTAAACAGTTAAAAGTTTAAAAAGTTAGGGTAAAATATTGAAAAAGAAGAAATTGAGCTGAAGTAAAAGTAAGAATCCTTCATATTCATTTATGCTAGAAGAGAAAGATTTTGTTACTACACAATGCTTGGAGGTAACAGATTATGTCTTGTAGCTACCAGCCATAAATAAAAGCATATAAGTGCTTTATACATTTGTTCAAGTATTTGTCTCCATTATCCTCCCTGAAAAAGCTGGGCACTGAAATGCATCATGTGACTCTTTAGGATATTCTCTTTCTTAAAAAGAAATAAACAAAAATATTCTGTATAATGAATATCGACCTGGCTGGATTGTTGTTCTTTGATTTAAAATTCTATTTGCCTCTAGTTGTTTTGAAATCTACTTTTTGTATATTCCATACTAGAGCAATTTGAAAGTGGGAATAAATATTTAAGGCCCACTGGGGGAAAAAGGGAAATAAAAGAATGCAGAAGTGCTCAACTTCTTTTGATTCTGTTTTCTCTGACAAGGATGAGGATTTCTGGATTTGGAAGAATAGCAAGAAGCGACCAATTGAGAATTGGTATCCAAGATAAGTAACAGGGAGCCAAGAAGTAGGAAAGTACCTACCTGCTCTTGGATTCAAGTCACCAGGCTCAAATGAGCTAGAAGGTGAAAGAATCTATAGTTGCCAAGTCATGTCAGCTATCTTTAAAGAATCATGTAAAGGGTAGTTAGGTGACTCAGAGGATAAAGAGCTAGGTCTAGAGGTGGGAGGTCCTGCATCCAAATGTGGACTCAGACACTTGACCCTAGGCAAGTCATTTAACCCCAATTGTCTAGACCTTATTGCTCTTTTGCTTTGGAACCAATGCATGGTATGGATTCTAAAACAGAATTAAGGGTTAAAAAAAATTATTTCATGGAGAGCAGAAGAATAACAGAACTGGAGAAAGGCAAATTGTGAAAAAAAAGAAGAAAGTCTGATTACTATGGGCTATGAACTTGACTTTGATTTAGTAGCAATAGCTACTAAGCAAATTCTTATAACCAAAGTCTTTGGCATTGTCAAACTATTTAGCATCAAAAGCCTACAGCTTTATCAAGCGAAGTGGAAGTGACATTAAGGGAGATACATTATCTTCTGCTTCACTTCTGCATCTAAGGACCAGAAGACCATTCCACTTGACTGTTGAAACCTGCTGTAGGTACCATTTTCCCTTATTAAGAATGTGAGCTGCTTGAAAGGAGGGACTGTCTTGTTTTTCGTCCTTGTATCTTCTTCAGCTCTGAGAGCATAGTGCTTTGGACTAAGTGCTTAATACAAGAAACCCTCCTCCCATTCTCATTTTTTTTGTCTTATTAGTGGTCCCCGACTCCCAGGGGGCTTATCATATTGATGTCAAACTTAGCAGAGTCCATTGTAGCTCAGGATCTCAAGCTCAAGAGATCCATCAGCTTTAGCCTTCCTAGTATCTGAGATCATAGAGATGAGACACCATGCCCAGAAATAAATGCTTTTCCATTCATTCAGTGTGCAAGTATTTTACCAAAGCTTTTTTGAAGATGGTGGCATTTGAGAGGGGGTCTGGAAGGATGGCTTGGGATTTTGATAAGCAGATATTGGGGATGAGTTGGGGCATTCCAAGTAGAAGGAAGGGTGTGGGCAAATGTGGGAAGATGGAAGCCACATTTGGAAATGAATGGCAAGTAGACTGATTTGACTAAGTGGACGAGCTATATGAGAAAGTAGGAGAAAATACATAGGAAGACTCATGCTTGACTGGAATCAGAGGGTGTGGGAAAGTTCTTGAAGGGTTGCTTCATTTGTTCTGTGTGATCTCAGCTGTCCTTTTGCAAGACTTCCTGTAGCCAAGAGTATGGAACTACCAATCTGATTACCAAAACTGAAAGTAAATCTGACCAGCAAATTATGAGTCATTTCTTTAGAATGAAATCTACAAGAAGATTTGATTCAACAAATATTTATTAATTAATTATTGTATTCAAAGCATTGTGCTGGCTCTAAGAATAAGAAGGTAACTTTGACATAGGTTGTAAATTAAAGGCTATAAATGAAAGCTCTTATAGTCTGATGGGGAGAGAGATGGCTTGGACATATGACTAAGAACAAGATAAAGGCAAAAGAGAGGTCCAGGCAAAGTGTTCTAAGAAATTTACAGGTGAATTAATTTTTCACAAATTGGGGGTGGGAGCTGGACAGGAAGTCAAGGGAGGTTCCATGGAAGAGATGGTGCCTAGGTTGGGCTTTGAAACAAGGCAAGGGCTTTCAATAGATGAAGATGTAGGAAAAAAGCCATTCTAGGTAAAGGATGGTGTGAGCACAGATAAATGGGAGCATCTAGGAGGACAATGAAGATGAAAAGAGTCTAGTTTAGCTGAAGAATAGAGTACACAAAGGAGAGGAGATAGCATGAGCTAAATCCAGATTGTGTGTGTGTGTGTGTGTGTGTGTTTGTGTTTGGAGAAAACAAGGGAATAAACATTTAGAGTGCGAATATATGCCAGAGGGGCAGCTAGGTGGCACAATGATAGTTTGCCAGATCTAGAGTCAGAAAGACATGAGTTTCCTTCATGACTATGCACTATGCCCCTCTGGCACATGCTAGGCACTTGAAGATATAAATGGCATAGTTAACAAGTTTACAAGTTATACTAAACTATGAGAGACAACTAATCCTGAATGACAGTGAAAAATATCTGACTAGAATGTTGAGTTGGATCTAAGAAGATAATATTAGTAGACATCCTTGCTAGGGTTCCAAAAATCAACTTCACAAATACAAGATGGGAAAAAGGTGGCAGGAGAGTAGTTTGCATAATAAAAAAAAAATCTGGGATTTTTAATGTACTGCAAGCTCAATATGTGCCAAGAGAACTACAAAATTAAAAAAAACAACAAACCTGAATATGATTGTAGGGTGCTTTGAGAGGCAGAGTGTTCACAATGAGGGATATGCTAGTCTTCTGTGTTCTGTTTAGACACAACTGGGGCATTAGTTTTCAGTTCTGGGACCCACATTTTAGAAAGGACCACAATAGGCTGTTGTTTGTTCTTTGTTTTTAAAGAGAACCAATGACATCATGAGGTGACATCTTTTTTTTTAAACCCTTACCTTCCATCTTGGAGTCAATACTGTGTATTGGCTTCCAAGGCAGAAGAGTGGTAAGGGCTAGGCAATGGGGGTCAAGTGACTTGCCCAGGGTCACACAGCTGGGAAGTGTCTGAGACCACATTTGAACTCAGGACCTCCTGTCTCTAGGCCTGGCTCTCAATCCACTGAGCTACCAGTTACCCCCATGAGTTGGCATCTTAACTTGTGAGTAAACTGAATTTAAGTGAGGCAGAGTTGTGCCAAATTGTATGCTTCCTTCTCTATTCCAGAGTCATCCAAGTGTAATGGTAAGACAAAGGTCAGGAAACAGGCAAAGGCCCAGGATACACTGGATGATCTTGGCATCTTCAATGCTGAGAATCTCTAAGCTCTCTATAGCATTTTTATAAGCTGCCTTCATGGCCACCGGAACAAAATGTTCTCAACTGCCATTCCACAGGAAGTGGTCTTCCATGCTTGGGTAGAAACCCCCTTTACTCACCCACAGGTGTGGAGCCTGTCGCTGAGATGATTTTATTGGGGTGAGGATACTGTGCATGTGGCAGCTTCTTGGAGCCCTGGGTGAGAGCTGGGTGGTAGGTGGACATCAGAGGTGGATGAGCAGCCCCAAAAAGGACTTGGTAAGTTCTCATACCAGAAATACTAGCCTTCCCTGAACACCTTGTACATCCCACCATGTAGGCTGGAGATTTTTACAGAAAAAGGTGTAGTTGAAAAAAGTGTAGGATGTTAAGGCCTGGAGAGAGGAAGATTTTGGTTACATAAACATCATTTTCAAATATTTGAAAGACTGTTTGTCGTGTCAAAGTGGGATTCAGCTGGTTCTGCTTGGCCCAGAGAGCTGATCAGGAGCAATCAATGGAAGAGAAGCAGATTTAGGAAAACTTCTCAGCAACTAGCCATATCAAAAGCTGTAATGGGCTACCTCATGAGGAAGATGTGTTCCTCCACATTAGAGGTCTTCAAGGGAAGGCTTGATGACCTCTTATCAGCATGATGTAGAGGAATTTTCCAATTTGGGGTTGGACTAGAAGCCTTCTCTGTCTCTGTGATTTTTGTAACACGTTACCTAGTGGATAGGGAAGCTCTACATCAGAGCTATTATCAATATTATTATTGTGATGATCTTATTTGTAACTGCTGTCAGTCAATGTCTGACTGTAAATAAAAGGGCTCCTTTACTACTTATTTCCACAACATTCTTCTTTCTTTAGTGTTTGGCTCCATAGCCTTAGCCACATTATGAGTGACCTGAACAGCCTGGTTTTCTTTCTTTTTTAAAAACCCATATCTTCCATCCTTAGAATCAATACTGTGTACTGGTTCCAAAGCAGAAGAACAGTAAGAGCTAGGCAATGGAAGGTTAAGTGACTTGCCTAGGGTCACACAGCTAGGATGTGTCTGAGGCTAGATTTGACCCAGGACTTCTTGTCTCTAGGCATGATTCTCAATCCACCATACCACTTCACTGCCCTGAAACATGCTCGCTGTCGAAGGGGCAGTATGAGACAATGTGATGAGAGAAACTTGATTGAGTGTAGTGGAAAGAACATTGGTCTTGAATAGAAGAAGACTTGGCTCAAATCCCAGCTCTGTCTCTTATTAGCTTTATGCCTTGGGTAGGAGATTAAACATGTACTTATATGAAGTATATGAAGATGATGATCCCCTGGTTTAGGGTATTCTGTGGATTCAGAGTAACTGAAAATATAACTGACAAGCCCACCGATATGTACACCTTTCAATAGTCAACCAGAGAGCAATTGTCCTGTATCATTGTACTGCTGTTAGTAGCTAACTCTATCACATTTGGTCATTCCATAATATTGCTGTTACTGTGTACAATGTTTTCTTGGTTCTGCTTATTTCACTCTGCATCAGTTCATGTAGGTCTTTCCAGCTTTGTCTGCAATCATCCTGTTTATCATTTCTTATTGCACAATAGTATTCCATCACCATCATATACCACAATTTGTTCAGTCATTCCCCAGTTGAGGGACTTCCCAAAGACTGGGTGTCTTGCTACTCTGTAGTCTCTGATGGATGCTGTTCCCATAAAGTGTTCATCATTCTAGTTTTGCCTCACTGCAGTCTCTATCTATCTCATAGAGATGCTGCCATGGTCACTTAAAGACTTTCTCCAGTTCTTCTAGAAAAAAGCAGAAAACACTTGTCCTGGGACTAGAAAAAGCTTCTTCTGTCTTGTTCTTAAGAGCTGCAGGGACTACTGAGCCTTTCAGCTCCCAAGAAGGGCATTCTTAGCACCAAGAGCCAAGCTCTTTAGAACACAGGTAATCAGAACACATATCTCTAGAACTCATGTAAATGGTGTTCTTAGGCTCCCCATCCCTGTTTTAGACCCTTCTTTCTAGTCTAGTTCACGTGTCCCTTTGTCAGAGACTTCACCCTGGTTTCTAGTTAAGATTCCATTTACTTCCTATTTTCAAACTGTAAATGCTAGACTACAATCTAGATGATGTCCATTTGTCCAATAAGTACCAAACAAGGGAGGAAGGGAAAGGACTATTTATTAAGGCATTGTGACTGGGTGCTTTAACAAATATTATCCCATTTAGATATATTTAAAATTTTAAAAGAGCTTAGCATAGGGGCAACTAGATGACCCAGTGGATAGAGAGCTAGGCCTGGATATGGGAGGTCCTGTGTTCGAATCTGAACTTGGACACTTCCTAGTTGTGTGACTCTGAGCCAGAACCCCAATTGTCTAGCCCTTACTGCTTTTTTGTCTTAGAACCAATACTTTGTAGTGATTCTAAGATAGAAGTAAGGGTTTAAAAAAAGCTAAAGCTTAGCATAGTGCCTGGCACATAGTAGGTGCTATATAATGTTTATTCCCTTCCCATTTTAGTCTCATGGCAATTGGTAAGGGATGTGTTATTAGGAGGCAGACAAAGGTTGGGTGACTTGTCCAAGGTCACACAGCTAATTAATGTCTGTAATTATATTTGAACTGGGGTCTTTTTGACTCTTGGCTCATTATTCTACCCATAGCACCACTTAATTGTCAAATAGCTTTGAGGAGTTAGGGTTCCCCAGTTTAAAATATCCTCTATCTCTTGTATTCCTGCTCAGTGAATCAGTCAAGAAAGGGCACAGCTACAAGGGCTAGGGATGGTTAAAGCTGAAAAACCAATCAATTCCATGACCACAACTGAGTGTATAAACTGTTCCATACCTATTGATCCCCACTTCATTCTGTAAAGAGAGGAAGGAGAGGCATCTAGAACACAGTCAGAATATCTTAGCTTGCTGTCCTTCTCTTGAGTTAGGCTTGGTCATTATAATTATATAGACCTTCATTTTATTTTATGATTCTTCCTGTTTACATTTTGGAAGTGAGTTTGTATGTCATTTTCCTGTTATTGTTCAATCATTTTTCAGTTGTGTATGATTCTTTGTGGCCCCATTTAAGATTTTCTTGGCAAGGATACTGGAGTGGTTTGCCATTGTCAGACAGAGACACAAACACACACACACAGAGAAAAAGAGACAGACAGATAGGCAACAAGACATCATGTTCCTTTATGTAGTAAAATTTCTTCACATTGTGCCAAGAGATAGATTTGTAGAACAAGTGACACACTCATGTGTGGAATCACCACCCAACCTCCATGCCTGCTAGTGGAGGTCATTCTCTTTTTCAAGTTGAATTAGTGCAGTTTGGAGGGAGCTAGGTGCTAGACTGGATAGGGTGCTGAACTTTGAATTATTCAAATTCTGCCTCAGACATTTACTAACTATATGATCCCTGGTGATTCATTTAACTTGAATTTCCTCATCTTTGCAATGGGGATAATAATAGTACCTTTCTCCTAGAGTTGTTAAGATCAAATAAAATAACATATGCAAAGTGTTTTGCAACCTTGAAGTATGATGTAAATGCTGGCTATCATCATCATCATCATCATCATCATCATTAATAATAATAATTATGGAAAGTGAGGGCATGGTATCTCCTGTGACTAAAGTCATTTGTGTCTTTGTCTCTAATTGACATTTGAGCATAGATATCCAGGGGGAAAACCACTGGCCTTGAGGGGTCAAAAACCCTCATTTCAAATCTGACCTTGAATACTTAGTTCTTGTGTGACCTTGGGCAAAAGACATTCCTGGGTCTCTCTCTCTTTCTTTCTTTCTTTCTTTCTTTCTTTCTTTCTTTCTTTCTTTCTTTCTTTCTTTCTTTCTTTCTTTCTTTCTTTCTTTCTTTCTTTCTTTCTTTTCTTTCTTTCTTTCTTTCTTTCTTTCTTTCTTTCTTTCTTTCTTTCTTTCTTTCTTTCTTTCTTTCTTTCTTTCTTTCTTTCTTCTCTCTTTCTCTCTTTCTCTCTTTCTTTCTTTCTTTCTTTCTTTCTTTCTTTCTTTCTTTCTTTCTTTCTTTCTTTCTTTCTCTCTTTCTCTCTTTCTCTCTCTCTCTCTCTCTCTCTCTCTCTCTCTTTCTCTCTTCTCTCTTTCTCTCTTTCTCTCTTTCTTTCTTTCTTTCTTTCTTTCTTTCTTTCTTTCTTTCTTTCTTTCTTTCTTTCTTTCTTTCTTTCTTTCTTTCTTTCTTTCTTTCTTTCTTTCTTTCTTTCTTTCTTTCTTTCTTTCTTTCTTTCTTTCTTTCTCTTCTTTCTTTCTTTCTTTCTTTCTCTCTTTCTTTCTCTTTCTTTTCTCTCTCTCTTTCTCTTTCTTTTTTCTTTCTCTCTCTCTTTCTTTCTCTCTTTCTCTCTCTCTTTCTTTCTTTCTTTCTTTCTCTCTTTCTCTCTTTCTCTCTCTTTCTTTCTTTCTTTCTTTCTTTCTTTCTTTCTTTCTTTCTTTCTTTCTTTCTTTCTTTCTTTCTTTCTTTCTTTCTTTCTTTCTTTCTTTCTTTCTTTCTTCAATTCTAGATGGATAATCTTGGAATATCATATTGACTTGCTGGGGACACCAGAGCTTCCTTGTCCCCAAGGGAGACATGTTCATCATACCCAATGCTTTTCTTTTCCCCAGGGAAGGTAAGACCCACTGACTTCCTTTCTGTTTAAAAATAGTCAGCCTCTCAGAATGGGCTGAGATAACCAAGGGGTTTAGTGGTTTTAGCTAAGGGGAGCACTTTCCCTTCTTTCATGATTCCCTAAGACTGGAATTCTTTTTTTTTCTCCCAGGTATCATTTGTTTATTATTTTATTTTAATAACAAATTTCCACAAGAGTTTTTCAAAGTTATATGATCCATATTGTCTCCCTTTCTTCTTCCCTTCCCTCTCCTGGAGATGACAAGGAATTCAATCTGAATTATACATATATTATCACATAAAACATATTTCCATATTATTCATTTTTGTAAGTGATCTAACAAAACTAAAACCCCAACCATATACCTAAATAAACAAGCTATAAATAATGTTTTCATCTGCATTCTTAGTCCAACAGTCTTTGTCATAAGTCCTTCAGAACTGTCCTTGATCATTGTATTGCTGATAATAGCTAAGTCTTTTACTATTGATCATTCCACAATATTGCTGTTACTGTGTACAATGTTCCCCTGGTTCTGCTTGTTTCATTCTATATCAGTTCATGGAGGTCTTTCCAAAGGCTGGAATATTGAACCTCTTTTTTTGATGCCAAGGATGCCAGTATGGTGAAGCTTACTGACTTCTTCTTTAGGCCAGCTGGCTGGGGCAGGGGATAGAGCTCTGAGCCTGGAATGAGGAAAACCTGGATTTAAATCTAGTTTCAGACCGTTACCGATAGGTGATCCTGGGTGAGCCACTTACCCTCTGTCTGCCTCAGTCTCCTCACCTGTAAAATGAGGATAATAATAGCACCTACTTTCCAGGGTGGTTGGGAGTATTAAATGAGAGAATATTTGTAAAGTGGTTTGCACAGTTCCTGGTACATAGAGAACACTTTAAAAATACTTCTTTCTGTAAAATCTGTATCAGATTGCTGACCATATCAGGGAGGGGAGAAGAGACAGAAAGAATTTGTAACTCAACAAATAAATACAATAATGTTAATAATTGTTTTTATATGTAAATAGGAAAAAATAAAATGTTATGTTGTTCCCTTATCCTTTCCTAGTATAATTTTTTTTTTAAGCTCTTACCTTAGAATTGCCACTAAGTATTGGTTCCAAGGAAGAAAAGCAGTTAAGGACTAGGCAAATTGTAGTTAAGTGACAGGGTCATAATGACGTGTCTGAGGCCCATAAGGTTTTTAAGTGAATAAGATAAAATATATATGATTACAAAGGAAATCTTTTTTTTCTGAAACAACTTTGAAAAACCAATCACGTCTGATGGTATATATAATATTCCTTATCTATTGACTCTTACTTCTGTAAAGAGAGGAGATAAGTACATTTTCCTAGTTATATACATATATATTAAATATATATTTTATTATATATTATTATTTATTGTATTTTAAAAAATACAAAAATAATATTACATTTTAAAGATCACAAATTCCAGGTTAATAACCACTATGAAGGGTATTAGGTGAGAACGCATGACTGATATTTAATAAATATCTAGACTGTAGGGTTGGATGAATATTTTCCCCTATGGGCAACTTCTGCCCTGCCTGTGTTTATATGAGTTAGTGACTCTAAAAGTAAAGGTCATTCTATTGCCTAGACTTCCCCAGGAAGCCTGGACCAGGTGATTTCGCTCTCGGAAAAGAATTGTTTCACCAAATTATTTTCAAGATGCAGTAGGTGGATTCCACCAAGAACCCACTTTAAAGGAATCCTGGAGGTGGGCGAGTAGAATTTAATTGCTACCAGAAGGGGACCAGGCAGGACTAAGATACAAGGGAAGCCTTTCTTGAGGGAATGCTGGTCCGGAAGTTAGGAGTTTCCCTTCAGTCCTCAGGCTGCTAAAAATGAAGCACTCAAAAAATACTTGTCAAATGGAATCAAATGGACTTCCTCACTGAAACACTGCAGTTTGGGCTTCCTTGTCCCCAGGTTGGCTGAAGAGTCTTGTGATGCAGAGAATGAAATGGTGTCGATGGTGCCTTTTGCCAGAGGTGACCTCCGTTTCCCTGAAAGACTCTTTATAGAAATGATTGTGAAAAGGTGAACTCTGAAATAACGCTTTTGAGCAGCCTCAAAATTCAAATGGTGAAATGATTAGGAAACAAGTCATGCTAAGATGGCATCTTTCCTTCATCAGATTCAGCATCTTTCTTCCCCTGGGCTCCCCGGTAAATGGATTTTGCTTCAAGGGAGGACTATTGAACATTCTTTGTGGTTGCTGTTCAGTTGTTTCAGTTGTTTCTGACTCTTCCTGATCCCATTCAGATATTTCTTGGCAAAGAAACTGGAATGGTTTGCCATTTCTTTCTCTAGTGCATTTTATAGATGAGGGTGATTGAGGCAAATAGAGTTAAATGACTTGCCCAGGGTCACACAGCTAGTAAATGTTTGTGGCCAGATTTGAATTCTGAAAGAGGAGTCTTCATAATCCCCTTTGGGTTTTCTTGTGAAAGATACTGGAATAGTTTGTCATTTCCTTCTCTAACTCATTTTACAGATGAGAAACCAAGGCAAACAGGATTAACTGATTTTTCCAGAGTTATATAGCTAGTGTCTATGGCAGATTTGAACTCATGAAGATGAGTCTTCCTGATTCCAAGCCTATTATTCTAACCACTGGGCTACCTCATTGAACTGGATACTTAAAATTCAAGAGTTTCAGTATAGCAGAATAGAATTCCTCTAATTAACTAAGTCCCCAAAAGACTTTCTGAAAAAAAAAGTGTTAGATGAAAATGAACAATTCTTCACAGCCCCTTCCTTAGTAGTATTTTCCTTTCCTCTTCTTTCCACCTCTTTTACCACCAAGCTATTTCAGGACCTCATTGTATCTCAACCATGCTATTCATTCATTCATTCATTTATTATTTATTATTCATTCATTTATTTACTCATGCACTTATTTCTTTTTAACATTCTTCCAAAAAAATTTAAATTCTCTCCCTCTTTCCCTATCCATTGAGTAAGTAATTTTGTGTATGTGAAATTATTATATGTGAAATCACATGACACATTTCCATATTAGTCATGTTGCCAAAAAGCATGAAAAACAAAGTGAAAAAATCACACTTCAGTTTGCATTCAGAGTTCATCGGTCCTCTCTGGGCTTATTTATTCTGAAGTCTATTCTCTCATTTATTAACCATATACTTTTATATCCCTCATAAGAAGTTGAACTTCTGAAGTACTTAATTTGAGCTTCTTAGACACTAGCTGTGTGATCCTGGGCAAATCACTTAACCTTTGTCTGCCTTGGTTTGTTCAATTATAAAACAGAAATAATCGTTATAAGTATCAAATGAGACAGTATTTCTTTCTTTCTTTTTAAAATTTTATTTAGTGAATTTAGAATATTTTTCTTTGGTTAAAAGAATCATGTTCTTTCCCTCCTTCCCCCAACCCCTCCAGTAGCTGATGTGCAATTCCACTGGGTTTTACATGTGCCCTTGATCAAAACCTATTTCCATGTTGTTATTGAGACAGTATTTATAAAACACTTAGCGTAGTGCCTGGTGCATTACATAGGTGCTTAAAAAATGCTCATTTCCTTCCTAGATTCTTTTTGTCCCTTAATTATCCCTCTTGGTTCTCTTCTTTATTTCTTTTTCTAATTTCATTAAAAACAACAATGAAACCACAAGAAAATTGTTCTCATTGCTCAGCCTTTTCTTGATGATCATTTATTTTTCTTGGGTTTCTCTTGTTTGGGGTTTTTGCAAGTCAAATATGTAAGTACCTTTTTCATTACTCTAGAAATGCTGTACCTGCCCCACTTTTGTGTAAGGTTCATGTTTTTCATTGAGGACTAGGTTCATCTTTGCAGAGTAAGTGATTCAGGAGACATATTGAACTCCTTTGCTATCTCTACTCTCCTATTCTAATTCCTTTTCTGATTTTTTGTGGTTATAGAATTAGATCAGCTTATTCAAATTGAAATTCCTTGATGAAATGAAAGCCTGTGCAATTCCTTCTGGTTCCTTGTGCAATTTGTTGTTTGGCATTGAAATTCCTTCTCCTCCTCCCCCCCCCCCCTTCTCTCTCTCTCTCTCTCTCTCTCTCTCTCTCTCTCTCTCTCTCTCTCTCTCTCTCTCTCTCTCTCTCTCTCTCTCTTTCTTTCTTTCTTTCTTTCTTTCTTTCTTTCTTTCTTTCTTTCTTTCTTTCTTTCTTTCTTTCTTTCTTTCTTTCTTTCTCTCTGTCTTTCTTTCTCTCTGTCTTTCTTTCTCTCTGTCTTTCTTTCTTTCTTTCTTCTCCCTCTCCCCCTTCTTTTCTTTTCTTTTTTAATCAAATTTCATGTAATTTAGAATTGGAAAGGACTTCAAGAACCATTTAGTCCAAAACATACCTGAAAGTTCCCTTGATGAATTAAAGTTTCCTGGCCAAGATTAATATTATACTCAGTTACTGAAATAGCTGGCAATTATATTATTATTATTATTATTTTTAAAAACCCTTACCTTCTGCCTTAAAATCAATACTGTGTATTGGTTCCAACACAGAAGAGTGGTAAGGGCTAGGCATTGGAGGTGAAGTGACTTGCCCAGGGTCACACAGCTAGAACGTGCCTCAGATCATATTTGAACCTAGGACCTCCCACCTCTAGGTCCACTGAGCCACCCAGTTGCCCCTGCTAGCATTTATTATTAATTATTAATTATTGATGATTTGGAATAACCTTTCATAGGGCTGTTAATAGTTTGCTGTTCTTTGGAGAACTGCGTATTCATTTTCTTTGACCAAGCATCCATTTGAGAAGGGCTTTTAGTCTTTCTACACATATTTCTGTCCAGATCTTTTAAAATCTAAGCTGGTCAGTTATGGTGTTTGTGCACTGATATCTTTAGATGATTCTCATTTTTTCCTCATAGAAGTAGTTTCTTTTTGTCTCTTCAGAATTTCATTTTTGACTTTCTCATTCTTATTTCTACCGGATTGACTTCTGCTGTAGAATTTTAGGCTACTGAAGTCCACCAATCCTTTTGAACTCTTTTAAATTGGGGCTATCCCAAAATCTAAGTTGCACACCATACTATAACCAGCTTTCCTTTGCTCCAGCATGAACTCTTAGAGATAGTGCTTACTTCCCTTCAATAGTTCCATCATTTCTAATCTAGCAATGGGTCTCTCACTATTAGAAAGAATCATATGTGGAATACAACTTCTCCTTGCTGATTCTTTCATCTTTCCAAGGATCAAATTATCATCGTCAAGTGAAAAAATTATTCTCTGATCTGTTTTAGTAGTGAGAAGGCTCCAGTGGATGTCTGGCTAATTGGATTCTCCCATCACCACTTTGCAATTCTTACAGTCTTCACTGGTTTGCTTTTTCTGTCCACGTGTGATCTACTTCTGCTGTAGGTATTTTCCATGTTTTCCCTGACTGCAAAACTTGAAAGCATACCAATTCCCAGCGGTACAGACAGAAAACATCCCAAGGGCTGTGGAATAGTAAAAATTTAACTATGTAGAGAACAAGAAGGGGCAAAGTCCCGAGGACAAGTAACATCACATGGTTTGCTTTTATGACTGTGTTTGGACAATTGCCCCAGGAGCCCCCTCTGTCTGGACAATTGCCTGAGATGTAGCACCCAGAATGTTGGGGTGAGGTATAAAAAGCAATAGCAGCTATGGGAGTCATTGCTCTTCTGACCTCCTGAGGCTCTTACCATTAGTGCAGGCTGCCACTATTGGAATCCAGGACAAGTCTCCATAAGAGGCATCCCTGCCCTTGGCTCTGACTTGCATCATGCACCTTTGATTTGCAAAAGTTCTCTTATCCTTTGATGATCTCAATAAAGGTATAATTAACATGCAGCATGCATGAAAAGGGAACTCAAAAGCAGAAGATGTTCATGTTAGCATATATATAATTTACATAATTTTCAACAAATTATAAGCAATGTGGAGTCTGGTTTTGTACATAATCATGCAATTGTTGAGTTAAATGTTTTTTTTGTTGTTGTTGTTGGTAGTTACTAAGTATATAATAGTTGGTGGTTACTAAGTATATAATAAAGAATAAAAATAAATTATAAAATGAAATATAGCATTTTAAAAGTATCCACTATATTCCAAGCACATTGCTAAATGCTAACAATACATAAAAGGCAAACTTCCTCTCCGCAAGTAACTTAAATTCTTTTTTTTTTTTAACCCCTTACCTTCCGTTTTGGAGTCAATACTGTGTATTGGCTCCAAGGCAGAAGAGCGGTAAGGGCTAGGCAATGGGGGTCATGTGATTTGCCAAGGGTCACACAGCTGGGAAGTGTCTGAGGTCAAATTTGAACCCAGGACCTCCCATCTTTAGGCCTGGCTCTCCATCCACTGAGCTACCCAGCTGCCCCCAGTAACTTAAATTCTAATGGGCTCAGAGCCCCAGTGTGGAGGAACAAATATGAATTTTACCTTTCGTGGGGACTGAGTCATTTGGACCCATGTAGATCTTGAAGAAAGGTAGAAAGATGGGACCTTTCAGAAAGAAGTGGTTTGTTTCCTTGCTTGGAGGAGACTCAACCTGGTCATAAAACTATTCATCTTTATGGAATTCATAAGGCAACCTTAAGGTTGGGTCCACCAAGAGGAAAATTGTTCTGACTGGTTTTGGGCTTAGACATGAATCCTCTTTTGTATTCTCTTTTTTCATGTAATAAACTTGTTTTGTGTTTCAGTCCCTCTTAACGTGGTGCTGGCACTGGCAGGGGAACTGAAAGCATCGATAGACAAAGATATAGATGCAGACATAGAACTAGAAACAAATCAAAGTCAGCTGTTCCCTGCTGGATAGGGGCACAAACGCCAATGTTATGGAGGTCTCCTAGACTGAAATCTGTCTGCCCTCGACAATGGGTTAAATCAGTGTTTAATAAGCACCAACTATCTTCAGGCCTCTGTGTGATGTAGAGTTTTTTGAAAGACAGGAGAAATCGAGCTAAAAAAAGATATAGTTCCTGATTTCAGGGAGTTTATAATATCTTTTCTACGGTTTAGAGCTGCGATGTTGAGGAAGTTGAGGAAGAGGTAAAGACTGATTTTAGTCTTGTGGCCTTGTAGGACTATTCTGTAGAAGTCATCTGACCAAGGCAAATCTTAGGATTTAACTAAGCTATGCTTTAAGAAAATCACCCCACTCTTGATAAGATCCTAGGAGATTTTTAGACCATAGGAATATTAAAGGTTTTAAGTATAATTATGCACAAAAAGGGTTGGAAATCCCATTTGATTTGCTCTCCATGCTGATAAATGGTAGCATCTGAGTGGGGCCTTTCCCTTTCCTGAGAGATCTACCTATGATTAGTTCCAGGGCTAGTCTAGATGATCCTATGGTAATCAATTAATCTATCTAAATCAATTAATCTAGATCCTCATCATCTCTACTCTCTGTACTCTACATCATCTGCACGCTCACCTCTCTCCTGGTAGTCGCCTCCCCTGCCAACAGCCTCTCCCCATTCTAATCCAGCTATTAAGGTAATTTTCCTAAAACACTGATCTGATCATGTTACTCCTCTGCTCAATAAATTCCAGTGGCTCCCTATGGCCTCCACAATGAAACACAGACTCCTCTGCTATTTAAATATCTTCACAACCCAAACTCTTTTATTGTAATAAGCATTTATTGTAAGCTAAGCACTGGGATTGAAAGATGAAATTTAAACAGTTCTTATCTTCAAAGAGTTTACATTCTAACGGAGGAGAAAACATATGGATATAAAAAATATACACAATAAATAGAAAATGAATACAGAAGTAGTTTTTAGAGAGAGCACACAAGGAGCTAGGGGGTGTGATCAGGAAAGGCTTAATGTGCCATAGAAGATAATGCTTGAACTGAGTTTGGAAGGAAACCAGGAATTCGTAGAGATAGGAGTGAGGAGGGAGAGCATTCTAAACACAGGAGTCAGCTAGGCAAGGACGTGGGGACAGATAAAGTGTAGGGTGTGTAGAGCAGTGGGCAGGCTGATATAGCTGGATCAGAGTGTGAGGAGGAGAATTTTGTGCAGTTGTGCTGAAGACAATTTGAAAAGCTAATAGTTACATTTTTATGTGAACATCTACATCTTGGAAATCAGTAAATACTACCAATCATGGATTGATTTATTATTTTGTTGGTGGCTAGACTTAAGAAAGTGGTGGAGAAAATATGAGTGTGAAGAATAAACTTAACAGTGTGTTGTGAGTTTTTAGAGAACTGATTGTTAAACATTTACCAGCATACTATGGCTATAAAGATAGGAAGGGTTTGGGTTGTGAAGATATTTAAATAGCAGAGGAGTCTGTGTTTCATTGTGGAGGCCATAGGGAGTCACTGGAATTTATTTATTTGTTTGTTTGTTTGTTTGTTTTTTTTAAACCCTTACCTTCCATCTTGGAATCAATACTGTGTATTGGCTCCAAGGCAGAAGAGTGGTAAGGGCTAGGCAATGGGGGTCAAGTGACTTGCCCAGGGTCACACAGCTGGGAAGTGTCTGAGGCCAGATTTGAACCCAGGACCTCCCATCTCTAGGCCTGGCTCTCAATCCACTGAGCTACTCAGCTGCCCCCGTCACTGGAATTTATTGAGCAGAGGAGTAACATGGTTGGATCAGTGTTTTAGGAAAAATACCTTAATAGCTGGATTAGAATGGGGAGAGACTGTTGGCAGGGGGACAGCAACTACCAGGTGAGAGGTGAGAGTGCAGATGATGTAGAGTACAGAGAGTAGAGATGATGAGGATCTGAACCAGGGCCTTGACTCTGAGTAGAGAGGAGACATATTCTAGACACAGAAATGACAAGATTTGGCAGCTAATTAGATTTATAAGAGAGTAAGAA
Organism: Monodelphis domestica; assembly: GCF_027887165.1. Lineage (NCBI taxonomy): Eukaryota > Metazoa > Chordata > Mammalia > Didelphimorphia > Didelphidae > Monodelphis > Monodelphis domestica. The sequence goes on along the minus strand of NC_077229.1, from coordinate 177,355,398 downwards.
TTAGAAGTTGAGGATGACATTGAAATGGGTAACTGGAAAAAAGGACAGACCCTTGACAGAGAAATTCTGAAGAAGGATGAATTTTTTGGGAAGAAAAACATTGAATTATTTTTTGGAAATGAGTATGAAATGCCTATGGGAAGTCCAGTTTGAAATATCCAATGGACAAAAAAGTAGCACAAATGGGTGGAGTGCCAGGCCTGGAGTCAGAAAGATTCCTCTTCATGAGTTCAAATCTGGCCTCACAGACCTATTCGATGTGTGGCCTGAGCAAGTCAAAACTTGTTTTGCCTCAGTTTCTTCATCTGTAAAGTGAGCCGGAGGAGGAAATGGCAAAGCACTCCAGTGTCTTTGCCAAGAAAACCCCAAATGGGGTCACAAAGAGTCAGACACAACTGCAACAGCTGAACAATAAGTAGGCAATTGATGATTCAGGACGAGAACAAGGGATGTTCTGATAAAATGTTTAAAACTGGTTTTCTACTTTAAATTTAGTCTGAATTAGTACCATTGTCTCCATTACTTCTTTAAGTCTAGACAACCAACAAAACAATAAATCAAGCCATGATTTGTAGCCTTCACTGATTCCCAAAGTATGAATGCTCACTCCTAAAATTTAACTATTGGCTTATAGGAGCCAATATTAGTTCTCTCCAGTCTATCCTTGCTTGGAACTCAGAAGAGATGCTTGGAATGGTGGAGGAGTTCCAGAGGAATTCTCGAGTGGAGATGATAATTGAACTCATGAGAGCTCTGGAGAGTAGTAAGCGAGTGTGCAAAGAGAAAAGAGGACTCGGGACAGAGTCTTGAGGTTCCCCCCAGGGTTAGTAGGGGGTGACATGAATGATGAATGAGCAAAGGAGACTAAGAAGGTAGTGATTAGACAACTAGGAGCAGAGCAGAGAGAGAGAAAACGCAGGAGGAAAGGGCTGTCGATCGTATTGGAAGCTACCAAGAGGTCCAGGAGAAGAGGAAATTATATTATTCCCAATTAAGAAATTATTGATGACTTATAGAAGGCAGGTCTGTGAAGTCCAGTTCTGTCAGGCACTTCTCACAAAGTACAACATGGTGACTGGCTTTTATCACTGCTATCAGTTCCATGAGACCTTTAAGCTGAGCAAGGAAAGAGACTGAGATGGGGAGTCAGGAAGGCCCCCTTTTGAGTGCTTTGTTCAAGACACTTCCCATTTGGGGTTCCTCTTCTGCTGGATGCAAAGAGACGATTAGAGGCCCTCTATTCACCAGTTCTGTGTGGGCCTGGAGCGGTGTCGGTTTGTAACTTGGATTGAGGAAATGGAGATGAAGACAATCCGTTCACATAAGCCATATTCAAAAGAGTGCTGGGGAGAGAGGACAACATTTTATTCTGTCTTTAGCAAAAAAGATAATTGGAATGGGCTTGGATGTCTTAATAGCTGCACACAGATGTTCTTCAGCAGCTGTCGTTGCACTTGCATGGCTTTCAGAAGAAAATTGTACATTATGCATTAATGAGCATCTGATTATACTAGAGGAAGCTTTTTGAAGTAGATAATCCATCACTTTCAGCTACATAAAATAGATGTAGATAAAGAAAATGCTGTCAAAGCATATGGAAGCCTGAAGATGATTTATAGCAAAAAATATTTAACCCTGTGGTGGCTGTTGTGAATTTATTTTTTTGGAGCCAAATTCGTGATTTCATTAATGTAGAGAGAGCAAGATGGTGGACTAGACATTTTCTCTGATTTCCAGGCTCTTTCAAATCTCTCTGTTATTAGTTTAGGAAACTTCCAGGGAGGAAACTCCCTCTATCAATGTGCATTGGCAACCACAACACAGTCTACAGTCCTAGAGAGTTGCCTGGAGTAAACAATTTTCCTAGAGTTTCATAGTCTGTTTTTGTCAGAGGAGGGATTCCAACCTCGGGCTTTTTGAATTTGCAGGCATCTCTCCAGCCATAATGTCAAGCAAGCTGCTATGCACACTCTGGTACACAAGAACACACATACAAAGGTGCATATGTATGTGTAAACATATACATACATGTGTCCATGTATAGGCTTGTATCTATATCTATGTGTGTATTTTAAAAATAAATCTTTTTTGCTTTTTGCTTTTATATCATAATCACTTTTTTATTTGAAAAATGCTATTTAATTAATTGATTTAGAATATTTTCCCATGGTTACATGATTCATGTTCTTTCCCTTTCCTCCTCCCATCCCCCTACCCTCCGTAGCCAACAAACAATCCCCCTGGATTTTACTTGTGTCATTGATTAAGACCTATTTCCATATTATTAGTATTTGCACTGGGTAATTGTTTAGAGTCTACATCCCCAGTCATAGCCCCATTGACCCATGTGATCAAGCAGTTGTTTTTCTTCTGTGTTTCTCCTCCCACAGTTCTTCCTCTGGATGTGGATAGCGTTCTTTCTCATAAGTCCTTCAGAATTGTCCTAGATCATTGCATTGCTGCCAGTAGAGAAGTTCACTACATTCGATTGTGCCACCGTGTATCAGTCTCTGTGTACAATGTTCTCCTGGTTCTGCTCCTTTCACTGCATCACTTCCTGGAGGTTGTTCCAGTTCACATAGAAAATCTCCAGTTCATTATTCCTTTGAGCACAATACTATTGGAATACTATTCCATCACCAACAGATACCACAATTTGTTCAGCCATTCTCCAATCGGACGGAATCCCCCCATTTTCCAATTTTTTGCCACCACAGAACACTGCTATAAATATTTTTGTACAAGTCTTTTTCCTTTCATAATCACTTTTGACATATTCCTACCCTACCTCCTCACAACTCCTCAACCCCTAACTCACCCAGATCCTTCTATTATTTCACAGAAAAATAAGTAAAAACCTTCAGAAGAAAAAAAATATTTAACAGTAATTTGTATTATCCTAGGAACTGAGCTCATGAACAAGCTTGTTAAATGCCTTTGATATTGTCTTGGAGATTTTAAATAATGACACTGGGTGAAAAGTTTTGACAGTTATTTTATCTGATGCTAGTACTTCTGGTGAAGGAGCACATAGAATCCTGGATCACAGTAGAAGACAAAGAGTTTAATCTGGCCATGACCCATCATTGTTTATGTGGAACAGATGGTCCGTAGTTATTCTTTAAGGTTCCCTTTATGATGACCTAGAGACACCCACCCATTGCTGCATTCCTACAATATACCTTAATCTTGCTTTGTAAGTTGCTTTTTACATGGGGTTTAAATATGGAGCAGGGTTGGCCAGTGACCCACAGTCCCTTGTTAAAGTGAAGACTGTGGGTATGGCACAGAGTTTCTCTATTTCTTCTTGTCTCATTTGTTAATCACCATCCCACTGTACTTTCCCAGTGTTGGGGAGGGTCACCAAACATCACATTTTATTTAAAAATATTCGATGTCTAGAGTCACACAGCTATTAAATGTCTGAGGCTGGACTCGAACACAGGTCTGACTGACTAGGCACTGTACCACTTATTGCCTCTAGGGGAAAAAGCAGTTCAGGGAAACTGATGCCATGAATCTGAGAGTTTATGCCATATATATATATATATTTTTTTTAAATCCATAATCCCTCACCTCTGCAAAGAAAGGAAAGAGATGCATTTTCTTCTTTTCTTGGACCAAGTTTGATCAGTATAATTGTACTTCAGGTTTTTTTTTTCTTTCTGTGGTGGATGTTTTAATTTACACTGTTATAGTCATTGTTTTTCCCCCCTTGATTCCATGATGCTATTCCATCTTTCTTCATTCATACTATGAATTCTGTGATTCCTCACTTTGCATGAGTTCAGGTAAGTCTTCTCAATTATTTGCATTTTTATTATTATTATCTGTAATATTGCATCACATTCTTAAACCAGGGTATGCTTAGCCTACTCTCATTTGAAGAGCATTGACTTTGTTTCTTAGTTACTTGCCACTGCAAAAATTGCTGCTACAAATATTCCCCTTGTTCTTTAATTTCCTTAATGTATATGACTAGTATAGGGATCTCTCAATGAAATGGTCTGGGCATAGTCAGGGGTGTCAAGCACACACAGCACTCAGTGCTCCTAGTGCCAAGTCTGGAAGAAGATTAAAATGTAATTGGGAAATTTTTACCAAAATAAATAAAGATACAATATAACATAGATGATGTTAATATTTGGTTTTCTAATCAGTATTTTGCCAGCAGGGATACTGATTTAGGGTTTAGTGGCCTATTTCTGTATGATACCACTATTTTAGGCAATGCTCTAAGACTAACTTTCAGAGAAGGTGCTATCCTGTACTGATAGTAATGTTTCCTCACCTGTTGTTGCCTGTGTCAGTGAAATCACAGGTTCAGGCCCTCTCTCTTTCCCTATCTTAGTTTAATGCCAATTTGCTTTCCAGAAGAGATAGACTAATTCACAGCTCTATCAACAGTGTTCTGCCAAAAACATCCCATTTTAAAGGAAATTCTCTTTATCCTGTTTTCCAGCTCAGTTCCACTCACATTTCCCTCCAATGTTTTGTCCCCACATCCTCATTCCTCTGGTATTTTTTTAAAATGATAGATCATGCAATCTATCTATCTTTCTATCCATCCATCCATCCATCCATCCATCCATCCATCCATCCATCCATCTATCATCTATCCATCTATCTATCTATCTATCTATCTATCTATCTATCTATCTATAAGCAAATAATATAAATCTTTTCCATCAAAGTCTAAAAAGCACATATAAAAACAGTACTACATATCATGAATACAAAATGGAAGACATAGCCATCAATATAGAGCAACATAAATGTTTCATACAAAGCATACATTATACACAGCATTAGTGTTGTTTGTTGACTCATTTGTTTGACACGGTTTAACTCCAATTTCTTTTGCAATTTCATTAGCTATTAGCACAATGCCTGGCACATAGTAGTTACTTAATAAATGTTTTATTGATAGATTGGTGGCTCTAGCCATTCTGTGCCCTTTGACCTTTCTTTACCTATACCTAATGGTTGATTTTTTTTTTTAGAGACCAGGCATACACATTAGTTTTATTAAATTAGCAGAAAGTTAGAGATTATATATCTTATGTGTATATACATATTATACACACATTACTACAAACTTAATATATACATTCTCTAAAAAAATCTATATTTAAAATCCACATAACCCCAATGTGCACAGATAAAAAATAAGGGCAGTGTTGGGCAGGTTTATTTCTTTAAAATGAATGTTAAAAACATATTGAGAATCTCACCAAGGCAAACTTAAACAATGCCAGCTTCCCAAAGTTTGGAACCATAGTTGTGAGGCTGCCACACTTCTTTGGCATTGGCTGTCCTTTAGCTACCTACCTCCTTGGTAATATCTCAAGATGCAAGATAGTCGAATATCTCCAGGGCGAAAGGTGACACACTGCAGAACTGAGAGAAAAGATGGAGAAGAGAACTGGTTCCAAGATTCAGTCTCCTGTTCTACAGAGATTTTATGCTCTGTTCTCCCTGGTATAATGGTGTAATGAAAGTAAAATTATTAAATGTAATATTAATAAAATATTGTGGTCACCGTTGTAAAATTTCCTCTCAAGACAGGAGTACTGTTAGTAGCTCTTAACAATGTAATTTAATAAAAATGGAGATATATGAAAAAGGGAAATGAAGGAAAGGGACAGAAAATCTATCTAGAAAAATATCTAAGCTGAAATCCAAAGCCTTCCAAGCCGAGAGAGAGAAAGAGAGGGAGACAGACAGAGACAGAGAGACAGAGAGAGACAGAGACAGAGACAGACAGACAGAGACAAAGACAGACAGAGACAGAGAGATAGAGAGATAGAGAGAGACAGAGAGAGACGGGGGGGGGGCGGGGGGGGAGAAGGAGGGGGAAGGGAGAGAGGGAGAAAGGAGAGAAGGGAGAGAGAGAGGGAGAGAGAACACTACACCCCACATCTTTTACCTTCCGGGAGCGGCAATGTACACATGGAAAAATGGGGTGTGGGGCAGGACAAACTTAGGGAGTGCCTTCTATCATCACATTGGGATCTCGTAGAGTTCTTGTCTCCAATGGGAGGGGCCAGGAACACTAACCTGGATTCTTATGCCATTGGTTTTTTGTCAGACTTATTGACCTCCATTCCCAGACCTGAGTCTAGGATGTCCAAGGTTGGCCACAGTAATCCTGGACACCATGGATAGTCTCTGGGGGTGGAGGGTAGGGAGGTTTTGTGAAGAACGGGGAAAGGGAAGGGCTTCACAACTCAAGCAGAAAAGAGTCTACATCTCTATCCAGTCTTCTCCTATTTGGTCTGCGTTAGCCTATGTGAAGACACTTCCTGTTGCCTTGGACCTTGAGGTGACTAGTACAATGGGGGAATAAGATCCCCTGAGGTGATATGCCCTATATAACAAGGTACCAAAGCCAAAGGTGGACTATAGTTTTTCGAACAGCTGCTGTCTCCATGTCTCCTTAATGATGAGAAGGAAAAAAAAAAGACCTCAAACCATGGTAGGAGACTTTCCTGTATGCTATAAATTCAAACTCAGAACTGTTACCATCCTGTGTCACAATTGCGCTATGAAAACCGCCCCTCCCAATTAAAAAAAAAAAAAGTCCTTCTCAATATCCAAATTGCGCTGCCAGGAAGGCTCCTTGCTTCATGGAGGTGGGGGTGGAGGTGTTGGTGAAAAGACAGAGGAAGGAAGCAAAAGTGTCCGCCTCCATCCTGCCACCCTCTCCCCAAACCCTCACTGAGGCTCCTCTGGTTCCAAGATCCTGGGCTCCAGGCCAAAGAGCTGTAGGGACAGGATCTCTCGTCACTGTATGCTCTTGGAGACATTCTGTTAAGAGTCAAATTCTCTGGAGATGATATCTTAATTATTTATTAAATAATTTTAAAACTGGGTCAGAGAAAGAGAAGACACCAGCCTCATGTGATTGGCTGTTGCCTTCACACTTTGCCAACGCTTGCCCTTGCTCAGCACTCTCCTAGTTGCTTTCCCTGAGCCAGCGGTGGGGTCACACCATGGGTGTGGCAGTGCTCACCTAGCCACCTCCTCTTACTGAGATTTCGAGGCAAAAGAGACTGACTTCCTTGTCTCAGTCCTAAATTAAGCTTCTTGTGATGGCACTCTTCTGAGTCCCAATTTGTTGGACTGTCCTCAATCTGGATGAGAGGCGGGTCTTCCAGAGGCCAGAGTCACATGGGACAAGAGGCAAGTGTGTTCTGGTGCCAGAGAGCCCGGAGGGCTATGGTCCTCCCAGAGGGTGCAGGAGTCCCCCTTTATCTTACATAGTTTGTTGACAGATAAAGTATCAGCCTTGTTCTTACTTCAGACAAAGGGTGGGGTCGAATTGCAACCTAATTCTTCAGAGAATGGCTATTTTCAAACTCACTATGAAACTTTCCCTTTAAAATCCAAGGCTGATTTTAGGGTACCAAGAGAAAGAAAAGGGGTGTAGGCTAGTGTTAATTTCTCACAATTTCTCTTTCTGGGGTAGGGTACCTCAGCTATTACTTTTCTTTCATTTTAGGGGCCCTAGGGATTAAGCAGGCCTGTTTCTCTCTTTCCTGCAAAAGATAAGAGACTGGTATCCCCTGTCCCATCCCAGCTCCTATTTAGATAGATCCTGTGACTTAGCAGTAATGAGTTAGCATTAGTGGGTTTGTTGTGGGGGGCTGGAGATGAACCTCAGGGGTTTGGGAAGGGTACCTTTTGCAAGAATGCAGAACTCTGAAACTTGGTTTAGAAAAAAAGGACAAATTTATTAATTTAGAAGAAATTTTCTTAGAATTAATTAGAAATTAATATTGAATCTGGCCAGGAGGACAGCATAGGTGGGAAGCTGTGGTCTAGAGGGGGACAAAGCTGCCTCCTAGAGGTCATCAATTCTGGGGTCCTTATACTCTACAACAGTGAAGACGTGAGCATGCACTCAGGCACAGTGAGGGGAATGGGGGGTGTTGGTCATCTGACTAGGGTCTGCCTGAATACATAGGGGGCAACCCTCATAGTTTAGTGGACATATAGTTGTTCTAGTTACAACCCAATAGTATCAAGGGGGAGCCTGTAGGTGTATCTCTACATCCATCTCAAAACCTAAAGGGCAAATCCTCTCAGGGTCTTACCATCTGATAAGATGTTTAGGGTGAGTAGTACAAGCCTATTGCATCTCTTCTCATTCTAGCCTCATAACAGTCCTTTGGGTTAGGTAAGACCATTATTGTCACTAGTAGTTCCCCATATTACCATGAGGAAACAGGGAGAGGAGAAACTACGGCACTGTGGTCACTCCGCCAGGAAGGCTGTTCAAGCATTTAAAGTATTGTCACCTTGAAAAGGGATTAGACTTGTTCTACTTGGCCCCAGAAGGCGGCACTAGGAATAATGGGTGGAAGTTACAAAGAAGTAGGTGTGGGCTTGATTTAAAGGAAAGCTTCTGAATATACAGGGCTGCCCAAATGTAGAATATACTGTTTTAGGAGTAAAGAGTTTCCTACCTTTAGTAAGCAGAGACAATACTGGTATTTGAGGCAATTTGGTGATGCAGTGGATAGAACACTAGGCTCAATGTCAAGAACACCTGAATTCAAACCCTGCCTTCCATACTAGGCATGTTAACCCTGGCAAGAGATTAAATCTCTTTGATTTAATCTCAGTTTTCTTACCTGTAAAATGAAAGTGTGTTGGACTCAATGGCATCCAAATTGCTTTCACCTCTAAATCTGTGATCCTCTCTTCCTGAGAAGACATATTGGGTTCAGGGAAGGAGGTGGGACCTCATTGATCAGCTTAGGGTTGAGCTAAATGGCTTCTGAGATCCTCTCCAATCCTGAAAGCCTGTGATTCTTGCCCATATGAGCAAACAACGAGATCCCCAGGAAACAGTAAAAGGCTCAAAGGAAAGCTGTTTCCTGGGGACCTCTTTGTTTGCTCATGTGTTTCTTTGATGACACTTTTTTTTTTAACAAATCATATTGATAATGTCCTAATTCTCTTACTTTGGCTCTCTCCATTGGTCTTTGGGTCACCAGCAATTTTGACTGTGGTGTTCCATGATTCAGGAGACCTGATGGTGAAAATAAGGTAGGTCCTCTCTACAAATAGATAACTATAAAATTTCCTAATAGCTACCACCACAGAAATAATTTTGTTCAATGATCCTGATTCCCAATAACACATCTTTGAGGCACTAAGCAAACCTCATGAAAGATCAGAAGATCACAGATTTCAAGCTTCAAGAAACTTTAAAGGACATCAAGTTTAATCTCCCTCATTTTACAGATGAGGACACAAACTCAGGTTAAATGAAGTGCCCAGAACTGTTCAAGCATCTCAAGCAGGTTTTGAACTTAGGACTGCCCGACTCTGCAAACAGAACTTTATTCCACTATCTAGTTGCCTTTAATATACTTGAGTATAAAGCCATAAGTAAAGGTGTTTGCTTATGGAGGGACTCCCTATAGATGGTGAAATCTTCCAGATGCTCCTGTTTGCAGATGATGTGGTGTGGAAAGAGTCAAATTCAAGAATACTCTAAGGCTGGGATGGTGAACCTATGGCATATGTCCCAAAGATGGCATGCAGAAGCCTCTCTGTGGGTACACAGGGTCATCCCTGGCAGAGCTGCTCCCTTTCCCCTGCCCACTGCCCCTCTGTGCTTACTCCCTCTCCTTAGTGGAGGGCTCAGGCCATTCCCCTGCCTTTTTTCCTCCCCTGCCTGGCCCAGGCTCCTGTGACCTGAGGCCAAGACTTGAATGCTGTGGGCTGCCCAGCTGCCCTGGGTGGCTGGAAGGAAGGAAACAGCGGTGGAGACTGGAGGCTCTCGGAAAGCCCAGCCTCCATCGGACTTCCGAGTTTATAGAGCCTCCTCTGCCCCCTCCATGGGGCTCCTCCTTTGCTTTCAAGATCAGAATCTGGGCTGGCTCCATCTGTGACAGTGCAGACTGGGGATGCTCTGCTACTGCCACATCCATCTGGAGCAGCCGCTGGAAACATGGTGAGCTGGCCAAAGATGATGCGGAATGAGAAAGGGCAACATAATAAAAAAATTTAAATAATTCTTAGCCCAGAAGATGAGCACTAATGGATAAAAAAGGACAAAAATGCTATTTATAGACTAGGTATTATACTGAAATCTACCAAAGTGGATTCTGTGTAGGTAGGTTTGCTTGGATTTTATTTATTTATCTTAGTAAGAAGTGCATTTTGATATAAACAAAAACAAAAACTTATGAGTGGATCTTTTGCTTTGGAACCAATACACAGTATTGATTCCAAGATAGAAGGTAAGGGTTTAAAACAAAACAAAACAAAAAAACCTTATGGATGGAAAGAACACTGAGCTAGTAATAATCAGGAAATTTGTTTTCTAGATCTGTTCTCCCATTAACATTTATTGTGATTGATATAGGACAAATTACAGATTCCTTTATCACAAGAACCTCTGTAGAGAGGTTTATATTAAATAATCTCTGAGTTTCTTTCAGTTCTGGTTATTTTCCTCCTCATTCAAGCCACTTAGTTATGTATTTTCCATACATAACCAGTCAGAAATAATATTGCATATTCCAAAATGGTACTGTTGGCCTTTTACCCTGCTGAGTTTTTCTTTTTGGTTTAAAAATCAGCTGTGAAAAAAAAATTTCTGACTTCAGATCAGTCAGACTTGCAGCCAGACCAGAATCATTGGTAAGGCAATTCTTGTAAGCCTGGACTTGACCTGAATCCAGATCAGGATTAGCTGCCCCAAAGGATGATTTTGTTTTTTAAAAAAGGGAAGCTCATTTTATTCTAGAACCCTGTTTAAACTGCCTCTCCTTCCCCTAATCGAATGGTGGCAGGATTTGCTGACCCAGGAATCTCACCCATTTGACTTTTCCCAAAGAGAGTTGCCCAAGGTGGGCAACCACATCCTGAAAAGTGGACCCTCCTCCATACAGGATACATTGCTTCGGGGGGGGGGGGGGGGGCGTGGCATGGCACGGCACAGGCATGTGATCTCTAAAAAGTTCTAAAGGTTCGCCATCACTGCTCAAAGGCCTCCTCAATTAGATCCACAGTCTCTAGAAACTTATTGAGCTGAATTCATCACAATATGTTGACTACAAATTTATGCTGGCTAATTCCAACTGGACCCTCACTGCTTCACAGAGAATATGGCAGCTGGGGATGGGATCGACTTGAACAACTGAAGGGGAAGGTGCATTCCAGAAATGGAGGAGAGAATAAGGAAAATCTGAGAGACAGATGAAGGTCACTCCATCTTAGTGGAATGAAGAGTATAGGAAGGGGAACTGAATAAGATAAGACTCATTTGGAGTTGTTTGAAAGACAGTTGACTCAGAGTGGTCTGAAAAGGGATTTTATCATACAACAACCCCAAAGTATTGATCCCTTCTGAGGCATGTCCAAACCATAGCAAAGTACAAAGTCTGGAGAAATTTAGGAGTCTGTGGAGAACATACTTAATCACACTATTCTCACTAAAAGAAAAATCAATATATTAGTAAGAGCAAAAAGATTTTTTTGCACTATTCATAAATGGCATTTTAATTTAATATTTAATATAATTTTAAATTTTGCTCTTATTTCTTTAATATCTTGTGTTTCACAGTGTAACAAATTAGTACAGGAGTACATACACTTTATGGATAAGCAAATTTTTTTAACTGATAGGGGGGAAATGTCAAAATGATTTGGAGAATGTTGGCCAAAGATGTAGAGAGTTTGAGTCACATAGCTGGCCTGTGTCAGGAGCCAGTCTTTTCTAAGTTAGGTTGTCTTTCTTTTTTTTTTTAAACCCTTACCTTCCATTTTGGAACCAATATTGTGTATTGGTTCCAAGGCAGAAGAGTGGTAAGGGCTAGGCAATGGGGGTTAAGTGACTTGCCCAGGGTCACATAGCTGGGAAGTGTCTGAGGCTAGATTTGAACCTAGGACCTTCCATTTCTAGGTCTGGATCTAAATCCACTGAGCCACCCATGCCCCCTGTTAAGGTGTCTTTCAACAGTTCCACAGGGAAGTAAAATCTGCCTCTTTGCTGACTATAATCACAACTTCTAGTTATTTTCTCCCCCGCTTTCCTATCCTACCACTTGAAGCAACAAAGAATGAAAAAATTTATTTCCAAATCAAAATTTATTATTTCTGAGGTTTCAGACATTGATTGAGAGATTTAGTCTAGGTGATACAGTGGGGAGATTGTTGAACTTGGAGTCAAGAAGACCCAAGTTCAAATCTTGCCTCAGACACTTAATGATTGTGACCCTGGTGCTTGCCTTGGTTTCCTCATTTGTAAGTGAGCTGGAAAAGGTAATGGCAAACCACTCCAATATCTCTGCCAAGAAAACTGCAAAATGGGGTTAGGAAGTCAGACACAACTAAAAAGCAATGGAACAAGAAAAATGGAAATGACAACAATAGCACCTACCAGGGTTGTTGTGAAGATTGAATGAGACAATGTCTGTAAAACGCATTGCAAACCTTAAAGTGTTGTGTCAATGCTAACCTTTGTGGATATTCTGTCTCTGCTATATACATGGTCCCATCCCATGGAATTTGGGGGTGGCACTTGGAGAATGAGTTTATGGAACATGCATGCATTTATGTACTTCATTCTGCATTTGGAGGGAAGATTTGGGCTGTCTGGGACTGAACTGTTTCCCCCTGCCCAACAGAGAGAACTTGGCAAATCCTGGGGAAGGCAATCTACACAGTATCCTGGGACAGAGGGCACAGTCAAGGCAGGTTCTCCAGAATGGAGTTTCTTCTTCACCCCCCCCCCCCTTCCTCCATCATCTCATCCTAAGCTCTGTTGGTGATGTTGGGGGGTTAGAGGTTTCAAATTAACCTCCCTTGGACAAGCCTCAGCTGCTCATCCTGACAGAGCTGGGAATAGAGACCTCCCTCTGCTGAGCTGGGCTTTGAATTTCTGCCACTTCACTTCGTCACCTCTACCCCATATACTCCAGGACTGGCTTAATTTAGGTTTTTTCAGACGTTCCCATATCCTATACAATTTCATGCATCCTGTACTCATCTCCTACAATTAAGGTAACACTTTCTTGGTTGTGCAGATCATCCAAAATTATTTTATTTTACTCTGTGTGTCCTATTTTTATTTTAATAATTTTTTCCTCGACTATATGAGTCCTCCAAAGCTTGACTCCCTGAAGTGATGTCTGGGTCTAAGGATGCTGCTGTGGGCAGCTGAGGGCTATGAGAAATTATGAGGGTGGAGAGTTCAAAGAATCATTAGTCTGAACGCTGAAGTTTCTGAGATTTGACAGCTAAGGAAGAGGGGAAGGGGAGGATTTTAGATCATGTGTCAAAGCCATGGAGAAAACTATTTCCTGGAGGTTACTAGATTCCCAGCGGCGAGGAGAGAGACAGGATGGCATGGTTAGATGGTTTAAACGTCAAAGGAGTTTGTTCTTGTCTAGGCTCCAGAATCCTGGCATTTTCTGAATACTCTTTCTCCCTTCCTCTGCTTCAATACCAGGTTCAGAAAGAATTGTAGTTAATAACACAAACAAAAATCTCTTCTGCAGGAGCAAACCCTGTGCATGTTTAAGAATCGGTGTTTTCCCTTCTCTAATCTATTGAGCATATTCCCAGTTCCTTCCTGTGTTGAGCCATAGCTTATCAGAGTTAAGTATGAGGTCAGGGAATAAATGACCTGGGTGCAGCTGACGCCTTTCCTGTTCTGTCCTTGCCTCCCCCTCTGTTCCCCCCCTCCCCCAAGACCTCAGCCTCCTGCTGATTCTGCTGGCCCAGCTATTCCATTCAACGTCTAACTACCTCAGGGGTAGGATCCCCCCTTCCTCAGAGTGTTCCTGCCCATTCTGTTCTTTCTTTAGGAGTACAAGAGGACCTGAGAGAAGTCATGGAGAGATCCAGGGGAGGGGATAAGGGGCAACGGGAAGAGGAGGTGCCGTGGAAACCTGACCTTCAGCTGGCTTTAGGGATGGAGGAGATCTGCTCAAACCAGCTCAAAGTCCAGTGAGAGCCAAAGCATATGCTATAGGACTAGAAGAACATCAACCAACAGGAACATCTGGAGCGAATGATGCTGGCAGAAATATGGCAGCCCTGGTCAGTGGTAGGGGCACGAAAGAGGCAGAAGAATAGTTCCAGTGGGTTAACCTAGATGGCAATTCATAACAGGTGCAGTGGGGAGGGAAGGGCACTCACTCATCCTGAGAACTCTTGTCCAGCAGTAGTACACAAGAACTCTTGGAGCAATGGGGCACCAATGCCTGAATTTCTTATTATTTCCCTTCTCCTTCCTGCTGGTGGCTACTCCTGGCAACAGCTTCTTTGGCCACCTGTGCTTGGCTACTGGCCAGGTGTTGATTGGCCAAAGGTATTTGAGGTGGAAGAGGGAGAGGGGATGGGGGGTGGGGTGGGGTGGATGGAACTGGGCTGTTCATTGATGAGCAGCACCTAGGTTTTCTTGTGCTATGGCTGGAGTCCAGGGTCCCTGCCCCTACTGGCACAGAGGGACTTAGCATTCCAGGGAAAATGTCCAAATCCTGTCTACATATTCTTGCTTAGAAAAACATTCATTTGTTCAATAAACTAAGGGTCTATTGTGCGTAGAATATATTGTCTAGCAGGTTAATAGCATTTCCACACATTTTTCATCCTATGATAGGAAGGGAACAAGAATTTAAATGCCCTTTATGTGCCAGGCACTTGGATAAGTGCTTTAGCAGGATTATCTCATTTGATCAGGGGAGGTAAGTGCTATAATTATCCCCATTTTGCACTTGGAAACTTGGAAACTGAGGCAAACAGAAGTAAAATGTTTTGCTCAGTCACCTAGTAAGTGCCTGGGGCTGGATTTGAATTCAGTCCTCCCTAACTTTAGATCTTTATTGTTCTCTATAAGCTACTAATATCCTTTATTTCTTTACCTCCTGTTTAGGTAGAGAAGGGAGGAAGGGAAGGGAGATTGAAAGTAGAGTGAAGGGGTAATAGAGAATAAGAGATCTTGGAGAGCTCGATTGTTAAGGAACGGGTTGATTTAATTCACACTTGTTATTTGTTTTGTTGTCTGTATTTCTCCAGAAGGCCTATGACAGTGACAGTGATGGTGAATCTTTTAGAGACTGAGTGCTAACCTTAACCCTACCCTCCCCCCCCACTGAGTGCCGGGTGTGCTCTTCCCCCCAACCTTATCCCATACATGGGGAGAGAGAAAGTGCTCCCATTGGGCTGCTGAGCAGAGGGGTGGGGGAATGTGAAAAAATATCATTAGGCATGGTGATGGTGGGGGGGAGCAGCTCTGCCCGAGTCCCTCTGCCTTTCTAGTAACAAACGGGGGGGGGGGCATGGCAATGCCACAGAGAGTGCTCTGTGTGCCATTTTTGACCACTGACCTAAGGTATTGTGATGGGCTAAATGAATTGCAACTGAGGGCAGGTATTGTTTATCTTATATCTCTGGCAAAGTGGTGTTTAATAAATGCTTGTTTAAATAATTGAATGAACCCATCTCTTTTTTTTTTCTACTTGAGAGTTTCTATAATTTCCAGGTTCATAGCATGCAATCAATGTTCATTATGTGCAGAGCCCTAAGTGCAGTGGGGAAGAACAAAAGGGATGAAGGTGAAGACAGATATATTTTCTTTTTTTCCTTCCTTCCTTCCTTCCTTCCTTCCTTCCTTCCTTCCTTCCTTCCTTCCTTCCTTCCTTCCTTCCTTCCTTCCTTCCTTCCTCTCTCTCTTTCTTTCTTTCTTTCTTTCTTTCCTTTGTCTTAGAATCTATACTAAGTATTGGTTCTAAGGCAGAAGAGCAGTGAGGGCTACGCACTGCCCAGGGTCACTCAGCTAGGAAGTCTCTGAGGTCAAATTTGAATCTTGGACCTCCTGTCTCTAGGCCTGGTTCTCTATCCACTGAGCAACCCATCTGCCCCCAAAATATTTTTTCACTTTTTCAAAGTGTTTTTTAATAGATTTTGGGATACAGTGTATGTATAATGAGAGAGAAAAAAGACAACAAAACTCAAAAAGTTGAACAAATCAATTCTTCTTCTTCTTCTTCTTTTTTTTTTTTTTTTGCAAAAGCTATTTGGAGCCTGGATGTCTTTTCTGAATAATTCTATTCAAACATGAAGACCTTGTTTTCCTTTTAAAGACACTTTCTTTTGCGTCACTTCCTGTGCCTTCCCCTAATTTTACATCTACCAATCATAGTGGAAGCTTTGCTTAAGATGGCCCACAGGGCAGTCAGTTTGATTCTGATTCATCACCCACTATTGCACACAGTGGGTCACAAACCTCCCCACTTAATGATTAAGTGGGATGTTTACACTTTTGGTGATTAGATTTAAAAATGGGCAAGGGAGTTAATTTCATTTTCACAATCAGGGGAGAGTTAGTTTAATTTCCACAAAGGGGGGAGAGTTAAATTTAATCATATATATAATATATATATAATATATATATATTATATATATATATATTATATAGTTGTTGCCCTTGTCCAGTCATTTCAGTTATGTCCAACCCTTTGGGGTTTTCTTGGCAAAGAAGATACTGGGATAGTTTGCCATTTCCATTTCTGGCTCATATGACAGATGAAGAAACTGAGACAAATAGGTTAAGTGAATTGCTCAGGGTCACCCAGCTAGTATATGTCTGAGTCTGCATTTAAATTCAAGGAGATGAGTCTTCCTGACTTCAGTCCTGGCACTTTATCCACTGTTCCATTGTATCTGTGTGTGTGTCTAGCTATCCCACGCTCTTTCTCTTTCTCCCTCCATCAGAGAGGCAGAGAGACAGAGAGCTGAGCATGTGTTTAGCGCTGGAAATACAAATATAAGCAAAATCCAGGACAGTCCCTGCCCTCAAGGAGATTTCACTCCCATAAGGGAAGATGTCGCAGAAATGCACAATGGGGACGTTTATGGTGCTGGGTTTATGCTGTAGCATTTCTGCTGGGGAACAGCGCCATTTCTAGTTCAGTCACTGATCTGTAGCTGAGTGATTTAATTTTGATCACATCGGCAATGGTGGAAAGAAGCCCGGATGACTGGAATGCTGGAACAGCCGGGCTCCTTCTTATCCCAGTATAGCAGCCCTGAAACACTGGGCACCCACTTAGCATAATAGCCAGTATTTGCATAGAGCTTTAAGGCTGGCATTTATGAGCATCTTATTTGCCTCTCTCAGCCCTGGGAGGGAGGCAGTGTGACTCCCCCCATTTGACAAGTGAGGAAACTGAGGCAAACTGAAGTTTGGTGGCTTGTCTGGGGTCTACTGCCAGATAGAAATTGAGATCGTCCTGACTCGCAGTCTGATACTCTAACCACTACGCCACTTGGCTATGTCTATTGTTCAGTTGTGCCGGATTCTTTGCGGCCCCATTTGGGAATTTCTTGGCAGTCGCTGAGCGGTTTGCCATTTCCTTCTCCAGCTCATTTTATTGATGAGGAAACTGAGGCAAACAGGGTTAAGTAACTTGTTGGGTTTACCCAGCTACTAAGTGTCTGAGGCTACATTTGAACTCAGGAAGAGGAGTCCTCGGGACTTCAGGACTGGCACTCAATCCATTGTGCCGCCTGGATGCCCCTGGCTGTGTTTGGGTAGCTACTTAACCTTTTCTAGACTCATCTGCCTCATCAGCAAAAAGTGGGAAATATTGGCGCTTGCTCCCTGGTTCCGTTGTAAGGGCCAAATGAGGCTACCTGTATAAAAATGTGCCCGGGAGGTACCGCCTCTCATTTCTGATGAGCGGCATCGCAGGCACTGGCTCTTCCCACCCGCCAGCGATTTTTGATGATTTCCCTTTCTATAGGCTGACGTTTCTGTTAGCGTGTTGGCAGAAGGAAGCTGCCCTCATCCCTCTCTCTCCTGGCCAGGGAGGACGTGCCCAACAACCTTCCTTTACATCCACAGATGAACCACCGGGAGTCCTCTGGAGGCGGACCAGGCTTTGAAATCTGAAGACCTGAATGATTTACTTGGTATTTGGGCCAGAGGGAGCCTCTTGACTTTCTGCTCGGGTTCTTCATCAGTAAAATGGGGATGATAATATTTATATTTTCTAACCTAAAAAGTTGCTGTGAAGCTTAGGCTTTGTAAATCATGAAATGCTACACACTGCAAGGGCTGCTCTATAACACATGTGGCAGGCATAATGAGATAGGTGGTGCTATGGACAGAGGACTGAGCTAGGAGTCTAGAAGACCTGAGTTCAGATCCAGTCCCAGATGTGTAGCAGTTGTATGACCCTGGGTAAGTCACTCAAGCTCTGTCTGCTTCAGTTTTTTCACCTGTAAGATGGGGATAATGATAGCACCTACATCCGAGGGTGGTTGTGAGGAGATAAGATAAAAGAGTATACAGTGCTATTATCTTAGTAATACTATACAAATATGATTAACTGAGTTTTGCATGAGAAAGACTCTTTCCCTTTCTCTTTGTTCTGGGCTGCTTCAAGGCTATCCTCTAAGGGACTTATTTTGATGGTGGCCACTAATTTCTTTCATGTAGCAATAGGAACCTGGGGAAGGTGGTACAATGGAGTCAGGAAGACCCGAGTTCAAATCTGTCCTCAGAAACTTCCTTGCTGTGTGACCTTGTGCAAGTCCCCTAATCCAGTTGGCCTATGTTTTCTTATCTGTAAAATGAGCTGGAGAAGGATAAAGCAAACCATTCTGGTGTCTTTGTTAAGAAAATTCCAAATCAGGTCACAAAGAGTCAGATGTAGCAGAAATGAGTGAACAACAATAAAAACAAGGTACTGAGGATTAAAAGGAAGAGGAAAGCTATTGGGTCTACAGAAGCAATGGGAGATGCTGCTAACTGCAGCACTCTAAATTCCTTTTCATGGAGGAAAGCTGGGGTATGTGCTTCCTTCTCTGATTTGAAATCAAGGGAGAATAAGTTTTTTAAGGAACAGCTGGGATTATTCCACCAAAGCTGGCCCAATCAGCATCCCACATACTAGTTAGTCACAATTTTTTTTGACCCATTTACTGTCTGAATCAGTAGCATCAGCGCCTTTCTTGGAATCACAGTAAAGATTTGAACAGTGTAGAAGAGAAGATACCCCACAGACTCTGACCTTGCTTCCTCAACTCTATCCTTTCTAGCAGATTCTCCCAGAAATCTCCATGAAAATTCTTCATAGTGGTCCTAGTTCAAAAGGCTAATGTTGGCTGATGGGAGCTGAGTGGCCCCACAGGACTACAAATGGGTCAGTTTCTAATGTCAGAAACTTCTGCCTTTTATGTCACGTATATATTTATACTTCCACTCCGCAGCAACCATTCTCCTTGTCCTTTACTTGGTATTCAAAGTCTTGCTGTTCTTACTTGAATCCAGTGCTTGGTGGGAAGGAAGGCAGAAGATAAGCACGTTAAGCACTTATAGTGTGTTGGACACTAGGCTCATTTGATCTTTATGAGTTTGTAAGGCAGGTACTAGTGTTATGCTCCTTTTACAGTTGGGGAAACTGAGGCCAACAGAAGTTAAATGAATTGCTCAGGGTCACACTAGTGTCTGAGACTATATTTGAACTTGGGTCTTCTTGATTCCAGATCTATACTTTTCACCACCTAGTTGCCTGCTTTGAAGAGCTTAATAAATGTTTTTCTCATTCATTCATATAGTACACAAAGGGTAATGTTTTATAATGTGAGGCAGTGGGAGTGGGACCACCTTTTTCTTACCTCATCTAGCATACACAAATGCCTTGTCTAGGCTCTGGATGTTGATTTTATTTTATTTTTACAAGGGCCTAATCTCATCAGATGATCTGAGTTTTCTTACTATAAACTTGTAATAATCTCAGTGCCCTAATCTTTGAAGACAATGTTTTCAGATTTTGGAAGTTTCCTTCAAGCATGTGGCTTGGTTAAGGGTGGATGGGAATATGAACTTTTTAAATGTACTTCCCAGCTTGCTGTGGCACAGGTATTGTGTTCTAAAAGATTCTATATTTGTCCACTGTTTAGAAATCAGGAAGGCATTTTCCCAGAGAACAATAGTTGTTACCAGCCCACAACATTTGATTTTAACCCAACGCATTCCAGAAGTGTAGGGTTATAGTACCATATAGATATAATTGTATAAAAGCATCATTCTTAATCGAGGATTTTAAATTTGTTCTTTTTCTAGTTTATCACATCCCCAATTCATTGATCTACTATTTCTCTGTTTTATTGATGTGAGCATTTAGACATAAATTTTCCCCTAAATTTTGCTTTGGCTGAATCCCATAAATTTTGGTATGCCACCTTCTCATTGTCATTCCCTCTAATAAAATTATTTGTTTTTATAATTTATTAGGCCAAGATAATTTTGCTTCCAATTAATTTTGGACTTTCTACTGCTATGTGTTGAATATAACTTTTATTGCATTATGATCTTAAAGGGATGCGTTTAATAGTTCTGCTTTTCTACATTTGGTTATGATGTTTTTGTCCTCTATTATATGGTCAATTTTGTGAAGGTGCCATGGACTGCTGGGGAAAAGTATTTTTCCTTTCTGTTCCCATTCAGTTTTCTCCAGAGGTCTATCATATCTAAAGTTTTATTTAACCTCCTTAACTTCTTGTTTATATTTTGTTTGGATTTGTATATTTCTGGCAGGGTTAAGGTCCCCAACTAGAACAGTTTTACTGGCTGTTTGCTCCTATAACTCATGTAATTTCTCCTTTAGGAATTTGGATGCTTTGTCATTTGGTGCACATTTGTTTGGTACTTTTATATATTTTTAAATTTTTATCTTCTGTCTTAGAATCAATACTGGGTATTGGTTTCAAGGCAGGAAGAGTGGTAAGGACTAGGTAATGACAGTTAAGTGACTTGCTCAGGGTCACACAGGTAGGAATTATCTGGGGTCAAACTTGAACCCAGGACCTCTTGTCCAGTTGGTTGCCTCCTGCATTGATACTGTTTTGTTGTCTGTAGTACCTTTTATCAGGGTGTAATTAAAAGCATCATTCTTAACAATTTTGATTGGTTTCACAAAAATAATAACTTTAGCCACATTTTGGAGGAGATGGGAGTTGGAAAAGAGTTTATTCCAAAGGAACAATATTAGGGACAAGTTAAAGGGTATTTGTGGTTTACTCTTGGGTACAGCATTTGGGATGGCAAAAGGTTGAGGGAAGTTCTGGGCTCAAGGCCAGCAGAGTTGGAATGGATAATTCTGGGGATTCTGGTTTGGTCAAGGGTTTCTAAGGGTCAAGGGTTTCTACTCTAAAGAGTAGAGTGCCCAAATATTAAAAGGAGAGGACTTAGACCCAAGAAAATGTGGGTTGGCTCTGGTATTGGGTGGGGAATAGAAAATTCCAGGGAATATACCTTCAAAAGAAGATGTCCCTGGCTAGAATTATTTTTTTAAACTTTTAAAATGGAAATTTTACATTTTAAAAAAATCAGTAAGAATCCACAATCCACTTTCTCCTCCATTGAGACTGAAAGAAAAATGAAATTCCTTTTACAAACATGTAGTCAAGCAAACAAACAAACAAACAAATTGTGCATATCTCATTTTGCACTCTGAGTCTCCCATTTTTCTCAGGAATCATGCTTAAATCTCTAGTCCTCTGGAATCGTGGCTGGTCACTATGCTGATCAGAAATCCTAAATCCCTCAAAGTTGTCTTTAATATTGTCATCACTGTAGAATTTGTTCTGCTGGGTCTGCTCACCCTACTCTGGATCAGTTTTTACAAGCATTCTCAGTTCTGAAATCATCCTCCTGATCATTTCCTATAGCACAATAGTATTGTATCACATTTATATACCCAAACCTTTTCATCCATGTCCAGGTGGTGGGCACTCCTTCAGATTCCTCTTATTTACCACCTCAAAAAGAGCTATATTTTTGGACTTTCTTGGAGTTTATTTTGCTTTGGACTAAACTCTTTACCTTCTAATTCGTTCTTCTCCCTCTTATTTTCCTGTTTAATTAAGTATATTACCATACCCAATTCTGGGTGTATACTTCCCTCCTTTTACCTGAACTGGTCAAAGGTCAGAGGTTCCACTGTCAGCAGCTCTTCCTGTCCTTATTTGTAAAGACTTCTCCTTGGGTACCTCAAATGAGATAATTTCCCCTAACCTTCTTTCCTCTCCCCCTGCTGTGTATTTTAATTCCTTTTAATTCCCTCTCTCCATTCTTCTATTACCTTCATTCAGGCCTTCCCAGGACTTCTGTTTTATTAGACTCACACTGTGATCCTTAATGATCAGAGTTCAGAGGGGACATGGGCATCATCTCCCCATAGTAGAAGGTAAATGTAAATAGTTTGTCCTTGTTTAGTGTAAACCTCAAATTTCCTTAGACTTATAAATGTTGGAAATTTCACCATTGGGATATTTCATACTTGGAAAATTTCTTACTGATAGTCTATTGGAATGGGAACCCCATTGGCATGGGAGGTTCCTTCTCTTCCCTTCTTAAGATTACTTTAGGACAGAAACCCTTTGCTGAACAATGGAAAGGACTTTGACCTATGCTTAAGCATAGAACAGGAATTTCTTTGAGTCTTGATTGATTTTAGAATTGATACAATGGAGATACTTGGAATAAATCTCCACCCTATTCAGTCCTAATAGGATTGAGTAAGGGCTGCAGCCTAGATCAAAATTTAATTATTCCAATCTCTACCCTACTCAGGTTAACAGGATTTAGAAAGGGCTGTAGCAAAGGAGTAAAGATTTAATCATTTGAAAATATGACCTTCAACAGACATGTGCAAAAGCCAGAAACCTCTGGGCGGTCCTGGGTTAAGCTAGAGCCTCCACTGGCACAGGGAAATTGATGAACAGTGATTGGTAGATGGGAGAACTGAGGGGAGGGGGAGAGTTGGTCGGTGTGGTTCCTGTGGGCTCTGAGAAGGCTTGCTCTGAAGGAAGCTGAAGGTGGGGGCCTCTGAGACTGTTTCTCCATTTTGGACACGTGAGTAATAGGGACTGATCTCTTTTCTTTGCCCCAGCTATCTAAGGGCTTGGGCCTTTTGGCCCAGCCTAAACAGAAGGGGTATTTAAGCCCTATTCCCTTCTCTCCCTTTTTCTCTCTCTCTATCTCTAATTCCTTTCTTACTCCTATTGTAATTAAACTCCAAAAAAGGCTGACGGCTGACTTGAGTTTTTCATTTAGGAATTACATAGCTGATTCCTTGGCGACCTTAAATTAATATATATCAGTCTTTTAAAGTGATTCCCTTGTTACATTAGTCCCTTATGAGTGTGCATTCATTTTTGCCTTTTTATGGTTCTTCTAACTTTTGTGGTTGAACTTCAAAATTTGCAAGCAGGTTTTTTTTCCCCCAATCAGGAATCCTTGTAAGTCCACTTCATGAAATTAATTCCCCCCCCCCTTGTAGGAATTTATTAAGTTTTTCTGAGCAAGTTATTCTAGGCTGTAAGTCTATTATCTTTGGCTTCTGGAATAGTATATTCCAAGTTTTCTGCTTCTTCAAAGTGATGGTGTGAATCTTGAAATTTCTCAGACTTGTGAATGTTAAAAAATTCCCCATTGGGGAATTGTTTATTGGGACAATTCCCTATTGGAACTATTCCCCATTTTAAACAATGAAGCTACTTAGATCTAACATGTGAGAACTCTACTTAGATCAGAAATGGGAAGACCTCTACTCCACCAGTACTTAAGACTGCTTTAGGGGAGAAAACTCCTTGCTATGGGAGGACCTCTACTCCACCAGTACTTAAGACTGCTTTAGGGAAGAAAACTCCTTGTAGAACAATGAAAAGTACTTAAACCCATACTTATAATAAGGCAAAAAGGGCGCTAAGTACCTATAAAGGTCAAGCAACTTGTGAATTTACAAGGAACAAAGAACTGGGAAACTTACTCAGAGCTTTCCTGGTGTGAATTACTCAAAAATCCACACATGCCTTCTTAGGTGTGGACTAAGAATGGTCTGTCCTTTGAAAAACGTCTACTGTGATTGGTGGATGTAAGAATTTAGGGGAGGTGACATAGGAGAAAACCCCCTATATAAGAGATTCTCTTGAGAAAGAAAGCTCTTGAGAGACAGGCTCTAAGGAGGATCTCTTGAGAAGGAATTTCTTGAAGGACAATCTCTAAGGAGGTCTCTCAAGGGAGGAGGACTCTGGCTGGAACTCATTCTGAGGAGACTCTGTCCCTCTGAATCCTTGCTTGGATAAATCTTGTGGTGAGTGATAAAGGACTGACTGATTCTTTCTCTTAAGGGCTTAGGTCTGGGTTGGCCAGGGCTGTCCTGGGCTGTCCTATTCTTTTCTCATTTATTTCCTTTCTCTCTCTCTCTTTCTTTAATTCCTCATTGTATTATTAAAGTCTCTATAAAACCCAGTTGACTTGGGCATATTCATAATCGGGAATATTTCCCTGGCGACCACCTTATATTTGATTTTAAACAAGACACTGTAGTGAAAACATATTTTCTGTGGTCACAATTTACTCACCCACTCTTATACCTATCACAATTTATATCTTCCACTATTTAACTCACTACAGTTTACAACCTCAACCATTTTAACTCTCACAGTTTATGGCTCCCACTCTTTTAAATGCCATAGTTTAGCTCTTTTAAATATAACAATGGCTGGTTAATTGTGTGTAATATTGTCTGTGACTCCTTTAGACTTGACTCCTTCCTGGCTGCTTGAAATATTTTTACTTTGATCTGGAGCCTTTGGATTTTGGTTATCATGTTCCTGGGAGTATTAATTTTGGAGTTTCTTACTGGAGGTGATGGACGGATTCTTTCCATTTCCACACTGCCTCTGCCTGGCTAGGATTGGGTTGAATTAGGACCAATAGGTGCCTTAGTGGGAAACTGAACTGGTCTCTAGCAATTAGACTTATGGCAAATGTCATAGGAGACTTTGTAATGCATAAGGTCAGGGCAGTGATGGCGAACCTATGGCACAGGTATCAAAGATGGCATTCAGGGTACTCTCTGTGGGCACGTGCTACCCCCTCCCATTACTAGAAAAGTAGAGGGACTTGGGAGGAGCTGTTCCTCACCCCTTCTTCACAATGACATTTTTTTCATATCTCCCACCCCTCTGGCCAATAGCCCAATGGGAGTGCTTTCTCCTCCCCTGGGTTGGGTAAGGGGTGGGATTGGGCATACTCAGGATGTGGTGATGGGGAGGGGCATGGCACTAGGTCTGGGGGGTGGGGCAGGGGTAGGTCTGGCACTCTAGCTCTAAAAGGTTCATCATCATTGGTTAGGGTTTGTGATGTTACAAAACTTAATGTGGGCATGCACCTATGTATGCAGGAGTGTAGAACCCAATAACTTCATGGAGATAGGCTTTTAGGATTCTGATTTAGGTATCAGGGATACCTTTGCCCCAACTCTGTGGCTAGGAAAGCACTGGGGACTTCTCCAAATCCATCCTGTAGGGACCCGGTACAGCAGGCTGGAAGGTGGTTAGGGTAGGATAAACGTTTTGGGGAGGCCTTCTAGCAGAGTCATTGCTTGCATCCCCTCCCCGCCAAGATACACAGACAGTCATCCCCATTTGTGGTCTGGCCCTATTTCTCCTTTCTGTCCAAGGCCTAGGAACTGGCTTGCTATTGCCCCTTTCTCTTGTCACCCTCTTTTATTTGGGATCTCTTTCTCCACACCTCCCCATGAAGCAAACACTCAGAAGACTTATATCTGAGACTTTTCAAATGGACCTTGGGAGCCTGTTCTAGCAAGGAAGCGCAGCTACTGCTATACCAAAGGTTGCCCTCTTCAACCAGTGTCCAGTTTCGGGAGGGACACACATGTAGTGGTGAGGGAGAAAGGGGACACCCACCTAGCCAGCCAGATCAGCCGAATCAACCTTGATGATCAGTGGAGTGACAGGAGTCGCAGCCAGGTCATCCTCACATCCTTTCAGAGACTTTAAAAAACGATTTTTGTGATGGGTTATTCTAGTCAGCTGGTCAGAAACCCTGAGGGAGGGGTCAGGTGACTCCTCCTGTCCTGGCTTTCTAGGTACCCGGAAATGGTGCAAATAGCTGGAGCCAATTAAGTTCCTAGGATGGTTTCAGCATTTCTTTTAGAAATCCTTACCTTTCCTCTTAGAATCAATACTGTGTATTGGTTCCAAGGCAGAAGGGAGGTAAGGAGTAGGCAATGGGGGTTAAATGACTTGCCCAGAGTCACACAGCTAGGAAGTGTCTGTGGCCAGATTTGAACCTCTCTCTATGCACTGATCCACCCAACCGCCCCCGGTTTCGATACTTTTTAGGAAAAACAAACCTAGCCTTCATGTGGATTGAGGCCATGGAAAAAACTGGCTAAGATTTCTCTAAGAAAGCTTGCTCCAGTGGCAACATCCAAAAGAACCGGTCCAGGACTCTGTATGCTCTTATGGCGGGATGAGTCAGCTCCCGGCCCAGGCCTGGAGAGTTCAGGCTTCCCCGCCGCTGGGAAATTACAAGAGTTCTTTTACCTAGTCCAAGCTCCGCAGGCAAGCACAGGTCCAGCCAGTCGGCGCTCGCATTTTATCAGGGTTTCTTTGGGACCCTGAGACACGGGAGAACCAAAGATGAGGGATCACCCAGAAGGCCATGCACAAGCGCGAGGCGGCGCCGCAGCGGTAATCAACGAACAATTCCGAAGAGCGCCGGGCTCCTAGGGAGGGCGCGAATGCAGACCTAGTCCTTGGAGGGAGATCAGTGAAACCACAGAACCAATTAGATTGAAGAAAATGGGGGATGAAGAATTCAGGCTGGCGGGTGAAATTCAGGACTGGGGCTGCAGAAGCGGCCCTGGGAGCGTGGGCCAGACTCGCGTTTACTCTCTCTTCGTATTTCCTTTCTAGATTCCGGGCCTCACGTTCCCAGGGGGGACGATGGAAAGAGTGGTGGAGCTGGGTTCAAATTTTGACTCAGCCACAGAGCCTCAGTTTCTCGTTCATGTAACAAAGAGCCTGGATTTGAGGGCCCCTGAGGTCCCACAGTCCCAGTCCCGCCCCCTTCTAGTCCTGAGGCGAAGCGAGATGGGGGGAGGGGGGGGAGGGGACACTTTCCCAGGGACTTGAAGGCTGAGGCCAGAGGCCAGTCTCTAGCCGCAGTTTTAGGTCAGAAAGGGAAGTTCCGGTCTTTTCTCCCTTCCCCCCTTGCTTCCCCAGTTCTGAGCCCAGATAAGCCTTTCCAGAATGGTGAAACCTTAATCGTCACTTCAAAGACGGGGACCGAGACCTTTACAGCTAGAAATCAAACTAGTCCTGCAGAGAAATTGTTTACAGGTGAAACTGAGGCCAGAGATAGCGTGAGCTCGTTCTGCCCCCTGGCGGCCATCACAGGGATCTGTCTTCATTGCCCTGCTGTGTTCTCCATCTCCCTTTCCCCCTATATTTGAATTCTTTCTAATGAATAATACAACTCCACACCTGGCAATGTCTATTTCCCGCCTTGAGTTTTTCTCTGTTGCTTACACCTTCTGATATGGCCATTTTCGAAATCTCAGGTCTTCATCTCCGGTATTTTGTTCTTTTAAATCTGCAAAAGCTTTTCTGCTGTTTCCTCCTTCCCCAGTTTGTCTGCTTTTCTTCAAGCACCAGTATTTAAAAACCATTAAAAATATTTCATTTACTTATTGTAACACTAGTGGTTGTAGTCCTTTTCATGGCAAATGCTCTGTATTTCAGTTCCATATGCATCAGCTAGGTTCCACGGGCTAACCTGGGAATTTCTCCAGACCCTTTAATTCTGTTTCCATAGGAAAATGTATTTTTAAGTGCTAAAATGTTAAAGGACTTCCCTGAGGTTACAGAGATAAATCTGTGGCAGAGTCCATGTCTCCTGACTCTTAATCTTCCCATGTAATGCTTAGTGGCTTATCATCCTTCTTTCCTTGCTGTCCCAACTTGCATAACATCCCAATGACCAATGAGGCCTGTATTTGGACCTTCTTTGCTGGCCTTTCACCTTGCTGATAAAAACAACAAAAAGCAAAAAACATTTGTTGTTTCTTTGATCCACCTGGGGTCCCCAGGGCAGTAGCTCTCCTTCCAGTTTTCTGTTTATCAAGGTGACAGCTAAGCTAATAATGGAATCCATGTCAACCCCACATGGGCAACAATGAGTCAGTTTAATCCAAGTTTTCCATCCTTCCCCTCTCCCCCCATTGTCCTCCACTGTGGGTACTTTAAGAGGCTTCCTGAAAAACAACTCGACTTTTTTGTGGTCTAATCTTGTAGGATGACTGGGGGTATATTTCTGGCCAAGTAGAAGAAAGCCAATTGAGAATCCTACTCTAGGTTAAGTGGGGGGTCTTACATTTAATATTACGTAATCATGTTGATTATGAATAGAAAAATAAAAGAATAATATTCTCTTCAACTTAAGTTCAATATTATTGGGTTGGATCTACTTACTTTCATTAAATAAGATAAATATTTAATAATAAAATATTTCATAAAATAAAAATTTTCATAAAATAGTGCTAATATCAGTCTCCTAGGAGATGTTGTGGAGATTAATACAAGAATGTGACTTCTGGGAGAAACTGTTGAGATTCAGAAAATTTTCAACTACAAATGACTGGAATGAATGCCTGGGAAAGGAATGCTTAAAAAAAAAATTCCTGTGCTTTCTAAGTATCAATTCTTTTTGTCCCCCTTTCCCCCCTTACCTTCCATCTTAGAATCAATACTATATATTGGTTCCAAGACAGAAGAACAGTAAGGGCTAGGCAATGGGGGTTAAGTGACTGGCCCAGGGCCACACAGCTAGGAAGTATCTGAGATCAAATCTGAACCCAGCACCTCCCATCTCTAGACCTGGCTCTCTATCCATGGATCCACCTAAGGGTTCTAGAGGGATCTAATATCTAAGACATAGGAGCTGCTAGGGCTTGGCAATTGGGGTTGATTTACCCAAGGTCACACAGCTAGGAAGTGTCTAACATCAGATTTTAATTCAGATCCTCCCAACCCCAGGCTTCTATCCACTGCGCTACCCAGCTGCCCCAAGAGAAATGTTCTCCTATGGGCTCCTCAAGCCCAGCAGCCACCACCACCACGGCTTAGAATTGCTGCTCTGTGGCCTTCTGTGAAGATGGGATAATAATTTCATGGAGCCAGTTTAGGATACAATAATCACTATAATTATATCTATTTTTGTCTAAAGAAATGTATCTCCTACAAATGTAATCTTTGGCCTGGAAGGGATGTTAGGAATTTAGGGAAGCCCATTCTCCTTGAGTTTAACATCATGCTAGATTCTTGGGCACTTGAAGGCAGAGAGCTGGGAGGAATCCACAAGCTCACCGAGCTGAACCTCACACTAATGAGGAAAAAAGTAAAATGGCTGAGGCAGAATTCCAACTCGGGGTCCTCTCACTCAAAATTCAGTGCTTCTTTTACAGGAATCCAGTGATAATCCATATGATCATATTCCATTTTGCATTAAAGCTCTCACTTCCTTTTCCCCCTAGACTGTAAGTTTCTTAAGAAAGGGATCATCCTCATCTGTGTATCCCTTCGGGCCTAGTGCAGTTCCCTTTCCCTATCAAATGCCTATTAAATGTTTGTTGAAATGAACCCCTTTATTGCCATCTTGCACTGGAAGAAGGTCATGGGAGACACTTATTAGCTGTGTGATCTTGGGCTTTTTTCATCTGTAAAAATACAGGGGTTGGACTTCATGTCTTGGGGCTTGTCTTTACAGTTTCCCAAACCAATGAAAGAGGGACTGTGCAAAACCTCCTTTTCACTCCCTTCCCCCAATCTAAGCTGCTTTGAATTAGCTCCTACATTATCATCTTTATTGTGTCAGCAATGGGAAGATGAGAGTATGGGTGGGAGGGAAAACAGGAACTTTTAAATCTTATTTCTACATCAAGCACTTCTGCTGTCAATAATATATTAAGTCTCAGGGCAATTGGGTAGCTTGGTGATAAAGAGCCAGGCCTAGAGATGAAGTCTTGAGTTCAAATGCTGAATATTTAAGAGGCATTTGAAACATAAAATATAAAAACAAAACCCCAAACCCAGACCTGAAGAGGATTCTCAAATACCTAAAACAACAGAAATGCACAAGTGAATTGCAGCCAAGCATAGTAGCCAATGTCAGCAACAGTAAGAAACTTCCTTTTAAATGTGTACAAGGAGACAAGAGTGAAGGTGGGCTTCCTATGGAGGATAACATAGAAGAGGTGGGCCTGAGGGCCCTGTGGACAGAGCTGGGGATATCCTACCTACGGGTGAATCACTTTGTTTTTGTGGAAGTCTATTACAATGTAGGTGGGTATGTGAAAGTTGGGGAGGTAGAAGCAGAAAAGAATTAGAGAACTTTTGGGAAATAAAATGACATTTTAGAATTGATGTGAGACAATGAGGTGGCTCAGTGGATAGAGCACCATACATACTCAGGAGATGAGAGGTCCTGGGTTCAAATCTGATCTCAGACACTTCCTAGCTATGTGACCCTGGGGGAGTCACTTAACCCATTGCCTAGTTCTGACCACTCTTCTGCCTTGGAACCAATACACAGTACTGATTTTGAGATGGAAGATAAGGATTAAAAAAAATTAAGTATTAAATATCAAAGAGCATCATGTCCATTACATATATCCCATTAACACCATGTTTCAGGAGACAATAGAGCTACCAGACATTTTTTCCTTAAATTTTTTTCCTTTTTTAAAATTTAGAATATTTCCCCATAGTTACATGATTCATGATCCTTTTCCGTCTTTCCCTCCCTTCCTCCCAGAACTAACAAGCAATTCCATTGGGTTATCCATGTATCATTGTTCAAAACCTATTTCCATGTTATTCATATTTGCAGTAAAGTGATCTTTTAACATCAAAACCCATCATATCCACATTGAGCTCTGGATGTGGATAGTGTTCTTTCTATAAATTCTTCTGGATTGTCCTGGATCACTGCATTGCCACTAATGGAGAAGCCCATTACATTCGATTGAACCACAGTATATCAGTCTGAGTATAATGTTCTCCTGGAGGTTGTTCCAGTTCACATGGAATTCCTCCACTTTACTATTCCTTTGAGCACAATAGTATTCCATCACCAACAGTTACCACAATTTGTTCAGCCATTCCCCAATTGAAGGGCATCCCCTCATTTTCCAATTTTTGGCCACCACAAAGAGTGCAGCTATGAATATTCTTGTACAAGTCTTTTTCCTTATGATCTCTTTGGGGTACAAGCCCAGCAGTGCTGTGGCTAGATCAAAGGGCAGACAGTCTTTTAGTGCCCTTTGGGCATAGTTCCAAATTGCCCTCCAGAATGGTTGGATCAATTCACAACTCCACCAGCAACGAATTAGTGTCCCCACTTCGCCACATCCCCTCCAGCATTCATTACTTTCTGTTGCTGTCATGTTAGTCAATCTGCTAGGTGTGAGGAGATACTTCAGAGTTGTTTTGATTTGCATTTCTCTGATTATAAGAGATTTAGAACACTTTTTCATGTGCTTATTAATAGTTTTGATTTCTTTGACTGAAAATTGCCTATTCATGTCCCTTGCCCATTTATCAATTGGAGAATGGCTTGATTTTTTTGTATAATTGATTTAGCTCTTTGTAAATTTGAGTAATTAGATCTTTGTCAGAGGTTTTTATTATGAAGATTGTTTCCCAATTTGTTGCTTCCCTTCTAATTTTGGTTGCATTGGTTTTGTCTGTACAAAACCTTTTTAATTTGATGTAATCAAACTTATTTATTTTATATTTTGTGACTCTTTCTAAGTCTTGCTTGGTTTTAAAATCTTTCCCTTCCCAAAGGTCTGACATGCATACTATTCTGTGTTCAGCTAATTTATTTATAGTTTTCTTCTATATTATGTTCAAGTCATTCACTCATTCTGAGTTTATCTTGGTGTAGAGTGAGAGATATTGATCCAAACCCAATCTCTCCCATATTGTCTTCCAATTTTCTCAGCAGTTTTTATCAAATAGTGGATTTTGGTCCCAAAAGCTGGGATCTTTGGGCTTGTCATAGACTACCTTGCTGAGGTCACTTACCCCAAGTCTATTCCACTGATCCTCCTTTCTGTCTCTCAGCCAGTACCATATTGTTTTGATGATCACTGCTTTATAGTATAGTTTAAGATCTGGTACTATTTTCCCTTTAATTTTTGCAGTTCCCAAAATATGAACATGGATTTCCTGGGGAATTTGCAAAGGAGTTCCTGCTACTAGAAAGAAGTATAGGGGGCAGCTGGGTGGCTCAGTGGATTGAGAGGAGGTCCTAGGTTCAAATCTGGCCTCAGACACTTCCCAGCTGTGTGACCCTGGGCAAGTCATTTGACCCCCATTGCCTAGCCCTTACCACTCTTCTGCCTTGGAGCCAATACATAGTATTGGCTCCAAGACAGAAGGTAAGAGTTAAAAAAAAGGAAAAGCTAAGAAGAGGAGGCTCTTGTTTGTTTTCCTCTATCTAGAAACAGAATGAATAAAGGCTGTGGCTAAATCCTTAAAGGTGCCAGCTGCTGGGCCTGAGGCAGGACTCTGGGCAGACAAAGAAGAACTCCAGGAGACACTGTGACAATGAGGGATCACAAGGAGCCAGGAACAAGGACAAGCATGGGGTGCTGGCATGACAGTTAAACAACAGAGAAGCAGCAGCTGCCAGAAACTGGTGCTCTCATTAAGACATTGGATCATCTCCAATTATTTCAAGAGATGATGGTAAATCCTGTTAAGATTAAAATTTAGTTTCTCTGCTAAAAGTATTATATTTTTAGAGGTTTATTAAAGATTAAGAAATAAAGAAAATATAAAATAAGAAAGCACGTGCAACCTACATTTTGCCGGCTAGGTAGAGAGCTGCCTGTCCCTAGAAGCGGAAGCCGAGAGAGAGAGAGAGAGAGAGAGAGAGAGAGAGAGAGAGAGAGAGAGAGAGAGAGAGAGAGAGATCCGCATGTACAGTCAGTTTAAATATTCCCCCCTTTTTTTTCTCAGCCCAGGTGAGGACTCAGGGAGATTAGAGGGAATTCTGGGAGCTACCAAAAAGTTCCAAGGACTTCTGGGAATTGAAGTCTGGGGTTCAAATCTCCATTTTTACAATCCTTAAAATGAATTTGTTTAATTAAACATGCTTCAGGAGCCCTTTTACAAAGGATGCCCAAGGACCAGACAGTGTCACCAAGTCAAATGAATCAGGACAGAGTGATACCAGTACTAGTGTAATTTAAATCATGACCCAAGGAGGTAAGGATTCTTATTTTAAAATTTAAAATGTCCATCTGTAAACATCAACAATTGAAAGATATTGCTAGGTTTTATGATAATTTTCCTGGTTAGAAACAATATACAGAAACAACAACTTTTTTTCTTACTTTATGGTCACAGCCAAGATTTTGTCATCTGGGACACTAAGGAAGGGAAAAGGGATGATCTTCGTTCATATCTGTCACTCTGACTTGACTAAAAAATCAGGGTTTAGAACCCACACAATCTACCATTCTAAGAGTTTTTTTCCTTCATTAGAACTGCTTTGTTTGCACAACTGATGCTTTGGTATACACAGAAAAGATGTTTTCTCATGTATATGCATGTGTGTATACATATATGGATGAACACCACATGTATTTATGTATACATATATGTGGCATTTGCAGAGACATGACTCCTTATAATAGAGATTTTCCTAACTTGCCAACAAACCAATATGGCGTAGTGGGAAGAATACTGGATCCTTGAATGAGAAGCCCAGCAGAGGGGTCCTGGCTCTGCCACCTATTTCCTCCTTATTTTGTGATTAGGAATCTTTGGGCTTTAGTTATTTCATTTGGAAAATAGGGGAGTTGGATTAGTTTTTTGTTTTTTAAATAACTGATAACTGTTTGCAATTTTCTATTTTTATTGTGTGCACTGCACACCCCTTTTCCCCATGCAAACAAACAAAATGACTATTTCAAATTAACTCTTACAGTACTACCTTTATTGAATGATATAGAAAATATGAAAATACATAGACCATGAATCTTATTTTTGACATCTTATTGAGGCAGGATCAAGGTCTGAGTGCACTGGCTACTTTTTTTTTTTTTACAAGATATACATTAGGTAAAGACAAAAAATTTTTAAATTCAGTAATGGTAGGACATCTGAAAACAGCTTAAAATCTATTTTTCTAAGATTTGGAGATATAATTTTCTTCTCTATTATACTAAAAGTCATATTTTAACCAAATTATAATCTATAATAAAATATCCATTTATAAATAAACATAATACTTTATCCGCATTTTAGATACAAAATAGTATGGTACTAAAAAGTTGATGAGAACTCAAAACTATTTTTCTGACACTGGGATATTATTATCAATAAAATGTTGGATTGAAGGCACAGGTCAGGTATACTAGACTAATGGAAACAGAAAAATGAAGATAAGGGCCTCCAAAATTTGAATAAAATAACTTTTTTGAACAAAAATTTCAGTAAAAGAAACTTCTATCCCAGCCTAACTCCCCTTCCCCCAACAATGGCTATATTGATATATTTATAACCAATATATCTAGTAGGTCTAGTCCCTGTACATGTGTTTTAGTCTGTGATTTTATGGAATAGGTGACTTTAATGGTTTTTCTTTTTGGCAAATATATTCATAATAATTTTTCTGGACTCAAGTGATTTTCAAGTAATAAAAAGTTACTATAAAAATAGCCGTAAGCCCCTCTGTAGATTGAATGCCATAACCAGATTTTCAATATTGACATATGCCAACTTTATTAATAGAGTAAGTTTAGCATTTTGCACATCACTGTTATGGCTACTGTTATGGCTAGAGAAAGATTTTGTGATCAGATGCAGCTTTTTCGTCTTTGGATATTTCAAGAAAAGTGATATGAAAAGTATGGTTCTAGTATGCGTTGAGCTATGTATTTAGGGATCCTATTGGTAGATTCTTTGGAATTTCTTTGGATTATAGCAAATTGGGAAATTCCTAGATAATCTCAGTCTGGTCTAATATTTCCCTTCAATCTAATGGCTGTAGTAAGAGGGATTATGAGTGAGTTTTCCATGAAGACATGCCACTTTATTGGGCTTCTTTTCAATTCTATTCTCTAGCCAACATCTAAAAAATAATCCATTGGCAAATTTAAGGTTACATGAGCACTACTCTGTACTTACTTCCTGTAATATGTCAAAAGCTAAAAAGGGCCTATAAAATGAAAACAATGGCATCTATATATCATTGTTGCATTTATGTATTATGTATATATTTTTGTTTAATATTTGTTTTTGGTTCACCAAAAATTCTCATGCCCAAACACAACCATGCACAAATACAATGGCCAATCAAAAGATATTTTTCTGAGTGTAATGGAGAGTGTAAAGGTGACCAAGATGAGGATAGTTATGCCAAAAATGGGTAATCTTACTTGAGAATTCTGTAAAATGTCTCCAGAGATGATGAGAGAACATCAGCTGGGGAAGAATTCACTGTCAATCTGTGGTTTCTGCTACATCTTATTATAGTCTTTGGCAATACTAAATTGGACAGATATAGAAGATACCAATGCACATATGGTTTAGAGCTAGGGGCTAGGGACTTTTCTGTGTGCAGTGGTTAGCATTTCTTTAATGTCTATATACACAAGCAATATTTATATTGGATGTCTCTAGTTTATATTATTGTAGTTGTTAATAAGACTTCATAGATATTTGATGCTAGAAGAACATCAAGTGGCCTAAAAAGAGACAGATAGGAGGGCAAATATCAGGGTGTCAAGAAATAGGGAGAGTTTAACTTGTGATCCTGCTTACATATATTAGTGAGTAAGCAGAGAAGAATGATTCTGAAGCGTTAAATCCTGATTATCTTTCCTAGCCTGTTGGACTTGTGGAAATTTGTAAAATGTAATCAGCCAAATAAATCCACTCTCTTTTGCCAAGAGGCACAAATGATAATTGTCTTCCTTACTTAACCATAAAATCATTCCAGAGTCTGTTCAGATAAAAGCTGGCCTTTCCATACTAACAAAAGGCTTGAGGTGAGAAAACTTCACTCGATATGTTTACCACAAACCCATCGAAGTTGCTGATCAGTCCGGAGGTCAGTGAGTTCTTTGATATCTCTCCAGCTACACTGGCAAGCATAGGCTCGTGTGCCTTTCTGCTTTATCATCTTTGCTTTCAACTTGCTGAATTCAGGCATGTTATTCCTACAGTAAAAGAGGCAGATTTTAACATTATGGTACTGTCCAACACTTTCTGTTTTGGTAATCTTGTGAATAAACATTTTTTTAAAGAAGAAATTTAACATTTGTAATTCTCTAACCTTAAAAGTTACTTTGGGAAAAATTAGACAAAAAAGAAAAAGAAAAAGAAAACTGCTCAAATAAAACCTTCATTTCACTGCCTCTAACAAAAGCAGTTATAGTTTGTTCTGGTCCTTGTTCTATGTCTTCAATGGCCATGAGAAGCAAAATCCTCTAGTTCATTTTGCTAGTCAAAGTATAGAAATGCTGATACAATGAACAGAAGAATCACTAACTTTGTAGTTAATGGGACCACAGG
Organism: Monodelphis domestica; assembly: GCF_027887165.1. Lineage (NCBI taxonomy): Eukaryota > Metazoa > Chordata > Mammalia > Didelphimorphia > Didelphidae > Monodelphis > Monodelphis domestica. The sequence continues at coordinate 177,318,954 of NC_077229.1, read as the reverse complement.
ATACAGCAAAGGGCCCCAACATGTCTCTGTATCTCTGGCACATGTCTGCATGTGGATACCGGGGAGAAGTATAGGGCTGCAGATCTTGTTTTGGATGACCTCATCATGGGGTCATTTCATAAGCCAGGGTAGGTCTAGAGGCAGCTTGGTTTGGCAAGCAGGTCTGTCTGTATATTAAGCTGGTGTTAGTACTTTTTCATTTGTATCAGGCATTTGCCTAATTCATTCAACTTGGACACACACACACACAGTCAGCATCCTTGATTTCAATAGAATGAGGAACTTCTGGAGTGGAAATTCCTTCTACTAATATAAACTTACAACCCTCTGTCATCCAGTCTCAGAAAATTATCTGGTATTCAGGGACACAAAGTGGTTTTGTCAGCCATAAAACTACAACAAAACAGAGGGAAGACTTTTATATAGGTCTTCCTGACTCCAAGACTGGCCTTCAATTCATTCTGTCACACTGATTTTTAACAACATAACTGCATATTCTAGAATGCTTTTAGTTAGGTTAAAATAATTATATCAATGACAATGACCACCATAGAAATTGTCAGAGAAGGAATGGCAAGGGTAAGGCAAATGAGGTTAAATTATTTGCTTGGGGTCATATGGCTAGGAAGTGTCTGAAGCTAGATTTGAATCCACTTCTGTTGGACTCCAGGACTGGTACTGTATCCTCTGTGCTAACCCTAGTTGCCCCAAAATGTTATTGTGTTTTAATCTCAGATCATTGATTATGATTTTCACAATAAACTGAAGATAGCTTATACGAATAGCCTCTGACAGAAAAAAGTAAATGTCCCAGTGATATCAAAAGGAAAAGTAATATAGATCAAAACTATATGTATTTGCTGCTTACATTGTGGTGTTACACAAATATAATGTGCCCTCTGGTGGTCAAATATAATTAACAAATGTATTATTACATAGCAAATGCCAGTTTAAGAAGAAGAAAAAGAAGCTGGTTAAAGACAATATCCTCTAGTTAATTTACCAACAGTTAATAAGCATTAATATGTTTAATATGTACTTGAAATAGGAGAGGGCTAAGAAATAGAAAGAATGATAAGAGGAATTAATCAAAAAGTTTTTGAAACTCACATTTGCCAATCTTCCATAAAAAAGATTACTCAAATATTTCTTCCTAAGGAATCATATCCTTTAGTTGGGCCTTTTTCTGAGGAGAGGATGTTTAGATCTGTGATTTCATCAGTGTGGGAGGCTCCTGGCCCCCTCTACTGATACAAATGGGCAAGGTCTGTGACTTAATGGTTTTATAAGAATTGCTTGGAATGCTGAGAGGTGAAGTGATTTGCTCATGGTCTGATAGCTAGATAGTGTCAGAGGCAGGATTTGAACTCAGATCTTCCTGAGCTTAGAGGTGAAGCTCTATGCACCATGCCATGCTGACTCTTTATTGGGTTTTGAACTGCATAAATAGCACCTTATTTAGTCATGGGTCTGTGTGGCAAGTCCACAATTTAAACAACAAATTTTGTGCCATTTAGATGTTTTATTACTTAATGACTTTTCTCCATAAGGCAAACAAAACTAACTTCGCAGTGCTTCAATTTAGCTGAATACTAATGGTTACAAAGTCTTCTATAAAACAGAAATGCTAATATGCCTGGCAAAATGAAACACATTTATAAGAAGTTCTGCATGCTCATAATACTAACTCTTTAGTTGCTTCATGTATATATGTCTCAAATGAGTGTGTAATCTCCACCTAGAGTGCAAGAGTGGTATCTATTTCTTTTGATGCCCCCAAAGTATCTAGTACAATGCCAGGCACCCAGGAGGTGCTCAGTGTTGATTTAGCTACAATAAACCCTGTTTTACTCAGCATTCTGTTAAAGCAGAACACTGTATTAACCAGCCCTTCCACATGCCTACAACAGTACAACCACTGATACTCCTTATGACTCTGGGGCACTATATGACCTTTAAGTGTCCAATATATCATCAAAAAAAGATGAAATGACATTTACTTTAGTGGTGAGTTTATTATACTGTATTTTAGGTTTAAAAAATAATTTCTAATTACTGAATTACTATGCTGCTTCTGTAAAAACTTCAAAAGATTTCAGTAGGATACTTCCTCTGTTGGTATAGGTTACAACCTCTTCATAACCTAATAGCCAGTCTTTATAAAGGCTTAAAAAAAGTAATGTCAAGTTGCCACCTTGCTAGTGATAAGTCTCTCTGAGATACTGTTGGTGGCTGGACCTGCAGACCTTAATTCTTAACTGACAGTCTTCAAGAACTGAGGTTACTTGCATGTTGAATGAAGGTATGATTTAGAGATATAGTTCACATAACTGGAGCATCTTATACATTATAAAGTGCCTTCATACATATAATCTTGCTATGTAGTTAAACATTAATCAGAAGTTGCAGGATCAAAGAGTTAGGCATTGTAAAGTAAAAATGCACATAAAGCTTAACAAAAGCCAGTTTTCCTAACCTGTGGGTTGTGGAGTGAACTTGTGTCAACCAGAGAATCATAGGACTTTAAGAGCTGGAAGGGACTTTAGCATCCAGTCTCTACCTGAATCATAAATCCTATATTTAATGCCTCCAATAAGTTATTATACAGCTTCTTCTTAAAGACTTTTGGTAATGTAAAACTTACTACTCATACCAAGGCAGCTTATTCCACTTTTAGATAATTCTAATAATAAGGACAATAAAGTGGATAGAGCACTGGGCCTAGAGCAGGAAGGCTCACATTCCTAGGTTCAAATCTGGCCTCAAAGATACTCACTAGCTGTGTGACCCTGGATAAGTCACTTAATTCTGTGTTAATTTCTCATCTGTAAAATTAAGCAGGAGAAAGAAATGGCAAACTGAGCCAGTATCTTTGACAAGAAAATCCCAAATGGGGTTGTGAACAATCAGACATGACTGCAATGACTGTACAACAACAGGAAGAAAGTTTTTCCTTATGTTGAACTGAAATATCTTTTCCTGAAATTTTTACCCATTGCAATTAGTTCTGTTCTCCAGAAGCAAAGCAGAACATGCCCTTCTTCCAGATTACAGTTCTTCCAATATCTGAAAACACCCTTCTAAATTGTCTCTTCATCAGATGAAATATTCCCAGTTCCTTCAACTAATCTGTGTATAGCATAGATTCAAATCTCCTTACCATCTTGATTACCTTGCTTTCAATACACTTCAGCTTGTTCACATCCCTTCTAAAATATGGCATCCAGAATTGGACAAAATCCCCAATATGTGGTCTGACCAGGGCAGAACTATTACCTTCCCGGCCCTGTTTCTATTAATGCAGCATAAATTCTTTCCACTGCCACATACACAGCTGACTAATAATAAATTTGTTGTTCATTAGAAACTCCCATCTTTTTCATGTGAACTAGTTTTTAGTCATATTCTGTAACTTGTGTAACTGATTAAGGTGAAAGACTTCAGACTTAATCCATATTAAGTTTACTTTTCTTTTTATTTTTTGACCCACTATTTCAGCTTCTTAAAATATTTTAGGATTCCAATTTTGCCAACCAATGCACTAACCATCCACAAATTTGATAAGAATGTAATTTGTGACTTTATTCAAGGCAATGATAAAAATTTTGAACAGAACAGACTTAAAAACAGACCTCAAAATGACATAAATCTATTAAACCAAACTTTTTGAGTCCAATTAGCTCTATGACTACCAGAAACCCTAAGGTCTTGTTGAAATGTAGAAATATTGTGTTCATGGTATCTGTCTAATGTATCAATTCAGTATCACTTTGTAAAAGGGAAATAAAAGTTATTCTGTTACAACTTGTGCTTAATGAACTTACACTGACTCTTAGAGATCAATTATGCCTTTTCCAGGTGCTCAGAAGTCATTTGATTCTTCTAGAATTTTAGTAAACACCACTGGTCTATGGTCTGAAGTGTCCCAAACCCCTTGCTCTGGTTTGAAAATGAAGACATTTGGTTGTTTTCAGTCCTTAAGCCCTCTCCCATTTGTCACATTTCCTCAAAGATCACTGATGGAAGTCCAATAATCATAACAACAAGGTCTTTAGTACTTTAGAATACATTTCATACAAGCATGCATGACTTGAGCTCATCAAGGACAGTTAATACTCTCTAACTATTTCCTTATCTTAGGCTTAAATGTCCTGTTCCATTTACCTGTTCTTTTCAAAGATTATTTTCTAAGGTAAGGAAAACAAAAACGAAATACTAATTGAGTTTTATCTTCTCCATTATTGATAATCAATCTTCCTATGTATGTTGTAAACAGGGCTTTTTTTTTTTTAACCCTTACCTTCTGTCTTGGAGTCAATACTGTGTATTGGTTCCAAGGCAGAAGAGTGGTAAGGGCTAGGCAATGGGGGTCAAGTGACTTGCCCAGGGTCACACAGCTGGGAAGTGTCTGAGGCCAGATTTGAACCTAGGACCTCCCATCTCTAGGCCTGGCTCTCAATCCACTGAGCTACCCAGCTGCCCCCAGTAAACAGGGGGTTTTCATCCTTTAAAAAAAATCTTCTTTTTTTGGCTGACATACGCAAAAGTAATTTTTAATTGTCTTTAATATTTAACATAAGCTCTAGCTCAAACTGGGCTTTGATTATTATCTTTTCTTAGTTTATTTGTATTGGACCTTGCCACCCTACTGTATCCACACTAAATCATTTGACTTTGCTTCCATTTCTTTTGTGCATATGTTCTTTTAAAATATGAGCTCATCAGTAAGATCTCTTTTAAGCCACTTCAGCTCCATCTTCCTTATCAAAATCAGTAGTGAATGTGTCATCAAGATTTTCTTCTGGAATGATTTTCATCCCTCTTGAGCTAAGTTCCTTTTTATGGCCTCAGATCATGGAATCTTACCTATCTGTGAACTTGCTGAAATTTGTACTCCCTAAGTCTAGACTTCCCACCAGACTAAGACCAAGATTTCCCTCATCTCTCACATAAACTAAGATAACAAGGTCACTGCCACACAAGCTTCTTGTCTTTAGTTCAGCAACCAAGTCTTCCTTAATGATCAGAATCAGATCAAGAAGAGTGCTCTATTATAGTCAAGAGTTGCATCTTACCAAGTATTAGGAATATTACTGGAGAAAAGCTTTCTGTATGTTTATTAAGGATAACCCAAAATGATAGTGAATCTCAGTCTAGAAAATATCTTCCTTTTTTATTCTCATGATAAAAGTCCTATATAGTAGGACTGCATAAATGTGCGAAACTTGTTTCAAGTTTGCAATGCAGTAAAGACTCAGTACTACTGCCCAGGCATACATCTGTAGCTTCTAAGTGCTTGCCTTTCTGGGAAAGTTTTCTTAGTGATTTTATTATGTGCACATTATGGCAAGAATTATGGTGCACTGAATTCTTGCTATAAAGTTATTTCTAGATTTATATTCCTGGTAGATAAGACCTACTTATTTTAAAGTTCACCTGGTACTTTAGTAACTAATCTCCCTAGGATGAGGATCAATAAAATATGCTCTATTATACATAGTACTCCATAATAAACAATGTTACAGTACAGCAAGATTCCCATGAACAAAAAGAGAACTTGAATAATAATAATAATCTTGTTTCTTGATAGACACTAAATGCAGAATTTATTCATTCAATATTACTGAAAATAGATTTAAAGCAGAACAAGAAACATCAAACTATACCAGGCAAAATTTTGAAAGATAGTATTAATTTAAGACATTTTGGAACATACCTGAAAAACAGATAATCACAGGATTTATCCCACATGTAGTCATCAAAGCTTAATACACGAAAATCACAGGCTGTACAGCGCAACTGGTCACATGTTCTACTCAAAGAGATCACATATTCATGAAAATATTAGAGCTGGTGGGATTTGACTCAAATGGACTATAGTTGTATAAAGAATACTTATTTAGTGGTAATAATATAGTACTTTAATTGAATTGACTAGGACTTTAAGTATTACAAAGCATTTTACTTATATTATTTAATTTCATCTTTATAACACTTGTTATATAGATACTACTATGCATTTTTAGCTCCATTTTTCAGATGAGTAAAATAAGTTTAAGTGAATTGCCTGTGGTGACAGGTACTTGAAGTTGGCTTTCATCCCAGATCTCTTCTGATTCCAAGTCTTACTCTAATATTTTATCCACCATGTCTACTCTGTTACCAATATTGCTAATATTACTGCTGATGCCTTTCTAATATCTACTAGAAATATTCCTTAAATTTTCTTTTCTTTTTTTATTTAGTCAATTTAGAACATTATTCCTTGGTTACAAGAATCTCATTCTTTTCCTTCCTCCCCTCCCCCAACCTTCCCATAGCCAACGTGCAATTTCACAGGGTATTACATGTGTCCTTGACAGAATCTATTTCCATGTTGTTGGTGTTTGCATTAGGATGTTCATTTAGTCTACATCCCCAATAGTATCCCCCTTGACCCATGTAATCAAGCAGTTGTTTTTCTTCAGTGTTTCTACTACCACAGTTTTTCCTCTGAATGTGGATAGTGGTTTTTCTCGTAAATCCCTCTGGGTTGTTTAGGATCACTGCATTGCCATTAATGGAGGAGTCCATTACATTCGATTGTACCACAGTGTATCAGTCTCTGTGTACAATGTTCTCCTTGTTCTGCTCCTTTCACTCTGCATCAATTCCTGGAGGTCATTCCAGTTCACATGGAATTCCTCCATTTCTTTATTCCTTTCTTCACAATAGTATTCCATCACCAACATATACCACAATTTGTTCAGTCATTCCCCAAATGGAGGGCATCCCCTCATTTTCCATTTTTTTGACACCACAAAGAGCTCAGCTATGAATATTCTTATATACATGTATTTTTCCTTATGATCTCTTTGGGGTACAAACCCAGCAGTGCTATGGCTGGATCAAAGGGCAGACAGTCTTTTAGTGCCCTTTGGGCATAGTTCCAAATTGTCCTCCAGAATGGTTGGATCAATTCACAACTCCACCAGCAATGCATTAAGGCCCCAACTTTGCCACATCCCCTTAAGCATTCATTACTTTCCATTGCTGTCATGTTAGCCAGTTTGCTAGGTGTGAGATGGTATCTCAAAGTTGTTTTGATTTGCATCTCTCTGATTATAAGAGATTTAGAAGACTTTTTCATGTGCTTATTAATAGTTTTGATTTCTTTAACTGAAGATTGCCTATTCATGTCCCTTGCCCATTTATCAATTGGAGAATGGCTTGATTTTTTGTATAATTGATTTAGCTCTTTATAAATTTGAATAATTAGACCTTTGTCAGAGGTTTTTGTTATGAATATTGTTTCCCAATTTGTTGCTTCCCTTCTAATTTTGGTTGCATTGGTTTTTGTCTGCACAGAACCTTTTTAATTTGATGTAATCAAAATTATTTTCCATTTTGTGATTTTTTTCTAACTCTTGCTTGGTTTTAAAGTCTTTCCTTTCCCAAAGATTTGTCATGTATACTATTCTGTGTTCACCTAATTTACTCATAGTTTCCTTCTTTATATTCAAGTCATTCACCCATTCTGAGTTTATTTTGGTGTAGGGTTAGAGATGTTGATCCAAACCCAATCTCTTCCAATGTTCCCAGCAGTTTTTTTTTTTTATCAAATAGTGGATTTTGGTCCCAAAAGCTGGAGTCTTTGGGCTTGTCATAGACTGTCTTGCTGAGGTCACTTACCCCAAGTCTATTCCAGTGATCCTCCTTTCTGTCTCTTAGCCAGTACCATATTGTTTTGATGATCACTGCTTTATAGTATAGTTTAAGATCTGGGACTGCAATGCCACCTTCTTTTGCATTTTTTTCATTATTTCCCTGGATATCCTTGATCTTTTGTTTTTCCAAATGAACTTTGTTATGTTTTTTTCTAATTCAGTATATTCCTAAAATTTTCTGTGGAACTAAACTTTACAGAATTTCAGAATTGGAAAAGACCTCAGTGGATACCTAGTCCAACCCACACCTAAAAGTAATTCCCTGTACGATATATCCAGTGACTGTTCATTCAATCTTTCTGGTTTTGGAATTGGTCAAGTAACTGAACCCTCTGAGTAGCCAGAAGTGCCCTGATTAGTATTTTTTTTTTAATCTGGGGAATTTTATAGGCAACCAAAATGAAATGTTTGACAAAAGAAACAGTAACTGATCTTTGGCACTGAGATCCAGTCAAGGGTGAGAAAGAAATCACCAGAGGTAGGAGATGAGGATGGCAAGAAGATTGAAAGCAAACTATATGAGAGCTGCATGAAAGAACAGAAAATATTTAGCGTGAAGAAGAGTTGGCTGTTCTAATGTTTTTTGAAGGACAAAATGTGTAAAATGGATCAGAAATGTACTGATTGGTCCCCCTAAATAGGCAAAAACTTTTTAAAAATTAGAATTGTTTCAATGTGGAATGGGCTACTTTATACGGTAGTGAATTCTCCATTAGTTGAGATTTGTTAAAATGAGATTAAGTGACTACTTATGAGATATTTTAGAAAAATTTATCACCTGGCTATGTGTTAAACTAAATAAAATATGAAATCTCTTCAAATTCTGAAATTTTGGAATGCTTAGCATTTATAAATAATGCTTTTACTTTTCAATTCAGAAATCAAATCAAATCTCAAGAATCTGTTGCCCAAGAGTCTTCTTTAGGAAAATGAAAAGAAAGGTAAACAAATAAAAAATGAAATCATGAGCTTGACCTTTGTGTGTGGTTCCTCAAGGGAATATATAGAATGTTTGCAAAGGATCTTGATTATTCGTGTTGAACTTCACCGTAAATTACCTTCAATTAAACTTCATTCAATGCTTACATTTTTTCCCTAAACAAATTTCCTTTTCCTGCAAAAAATTTCATATTTACTCTAAAATGCAGCTATTTTTAGCATTGGTTTTACAATATCTCAAGGAAATGTCAAGAAATTCTCAAAACAAAATTAGTGTTAATTTAAGAAAAAGAAATATTGTATTAACCATATAGTACTTTTAGGGAGTGCAAAGGCTTTGTGGCAAAAAAACAATCAAATTATAGTGTCCTGTAAGTACAGAAAGAGTTTGGATTCACTGCTAGGATTTATTTTAAATGCTTTCTAAGAAAAATGTGATTTATCCATCATTTTAAATTACAGAGGGAAAGAACATCTTAGGGCCCCTCCTCCTTTGTTTTAAATGTTTAAGACCTTTAAAAACTTTAAAAATTATTTTGTTTACACTTAAAAAACTCAGATTGGGTTAAACTTCAAATCTTCATACTTTTTTATTAGCCTGCAAATTTACTTTTGAATCAATACTTTATGTCTTAAAAAATGTTCACTTATACAACAACAACAAAAGGTATTTTAATTTACATCCAAGGTCCTATTATCTCTTATCAGACTCTTAAAAATTTGCCAAGATGTATTCATGCATATAAAAATTCAACACAATTATATTAGTGCAAAGTTAAATTGAAATTCTGAATGCACAAGTCAAGAAATGTAAAATTATGGTTCCCAAAGCTACCATAACTTGTCTTCTTTCACATATGTAGTTTATTACATGGCTGTAGAGAGTGTTAACTTTAATGCCTTAATACATATGTGCAATTTGGTTGAATTATAGCTCTTGTGGGAACCATAATTCTGAATTTCCTGACATTTTGAATGTGTAAAATCTCAACCATAATGTTGAATACAGCTTTTGAATTTAATTTAAAATATAGTAGTTTATTCAAATCTATTCACACTACCACATTTTCCTACAAACAGTATCCTCAGAGAAAAATAAAACTAACTTGCAGTTAAGAAATCATTCTGAGGCTGTGATATCTATGATTCACTCTATTAGATCATAATTAATACCAGTCCATGGAATAATCCAGCCTTGCAAGTAGTTTTAAAAAATCATTAGCCTCACTAAAATTCTACTTGGCTTAAAGTCACTGCATTAGTTTCATATACACTCATTAATACCATCTTTTCCCTTTTTAACCATCTCCTTCCACTTTTTCCTCTATCAACCAGATAAAAATATGGTATACTATGGCTATGTGTGTTTGTAGTTCATCCCTTCAACAGAGGTCATATCCATGAGCATGTAACTTTGAGAGAACTGTCTTATCTAATCTTTGCATTTTCTATACCACCTAGCAGAACTCTTTGCATACAGCTTGATAAATTTGTTGAATGAATATTATAGAGACAAAAAACAGATCCAACGAAGATAAGTAAGTAAAAGCTAATAGAAGTGAATGGAAATCTCTGTAAGTATGAAAGGTATGCCAGAGTGATTTGATTTGAGATGAATGAGTCAGAGAGGATGAAATTCTTAGCAGACAAAGGATGACCACGTCAAGGCAAGGAGGTTAATTTCCTACTCAGAACTAACTATAATTAACTATGCATGAATAATAAAAAATAAATAAATGTTGGTGATAGCAAAAATGTTTTCCAGAAAATCTAAATCAAGTTAGAAGATGGGATAACAGAAAGAAGAAATGGTAGAATAAACTGGTAATAGTCACTTGCTAATAAATTTAGTATTATTAATGTGAGTATTGTTGATTTCTGTTTTAAGGAGACAATACTTATTGCTATGAGTAAGCTGGATTAGGACAAGTAAGTGTCACTTTAATGTATCTCTAGATCCATTAAGATAACTGATTAAAGGAAAAAAGTGATCTAATGAATTACAACACTTTTCAAAAAAACAAGTTTTTAATGATATCTTTTGTTTCTTATACCATCATTGTTTTCAATCATTCAACATGTATTGAATGCTTACTATATACCAGGTACTTTGCTAAGTGCTGGGGACACAAAAAGAGGCAAGGGGTTTCAAGGGGCTCAAAATCGAATTAGGGAGGCATTGTCCAAATATGTATAAACAAAACACATTCATTATTAGCTATTTGGAGCATTTTTTCAAGTGATTGTGAATACTTTGCAATTCTTCTTTTGAGAGCTGTTTGTCCATGCTCTCACCACTTACCTTTTGGGAAATGGGTATAACTCTAGATTTATTAACCGTTTCTTTGGGGTACAGAGATTTTTTTTCTCATTCAAACACTTCCCTACTTATTCTGGATGCATTAATGCCAGTAGAGAGGCTTTTCAGTTGAAATCAAAGTTATTTATTTTATTTTTTGGAATTATTTTTGTTTCTGGTTTAAGAATATACCTCCTATCAAAAACTGTGAAATATAGGATGTTTATCTTCTATTTTTTTTGGTAATATGATCTTTTTTTAAAATATTAAGGTCATGTATCCATTTAGAATGAATATGTGGGGTGCAGTATAAAGTGAAGGTCTAAGACTAATTTTTGCCAGACTACTTTCCAGTTTTCCTAGAAGTTCCCAGAAGAGAAAACTCAAATAAGGAGTTTTTTCCTAGGTAATTTGTTTTCTACTTTGTAAAATACTGGGTTACTTTCCATCTTAGAATCAATAATTATTGGTTCCATGGAAGAAGAGGGCTAAGGGCCAGGCAGTAGGACTAAGTTACTTACAAGGGTAACATAGCCAAGAACTGTCTGAGGCCACATTTGAATCCAGGACCTGCTATCTCCAGGTCTGGCTCTGTATCTACTGAGTCACCTAGCTGCTCCCTGTTTTGTTTTTGTTTTTAAATTCAGAGCAGATGGTTTTGATGATTTGTGCTATATAATATAGTTTCGAGTTTGGAAGTGCTATTCCCTCTTTATCTATTCTTTTGATCATATCCCTTGAAATTCTATATCTTTTGTTTTTCCAAATGGATTTTGTTATTATTTTACCAGGTTGTATAGAGTACCCCTTGGTAATCTGATTGATATAGCATTAAAGATGTAAATTAATTTTGGTAATACTGTCATTTTTATTATATTGGCATGGCCTAGCCATTAGTACTATCTCAGTTATTTAAGTTCTTTCTTTTGTTAAGGAGAATTTTGTAATTGAATCTATATATCTGATATGTGCATTGGTAGTGGATATCCAGATATATGCATTTTTAGTTATATGGATTGAGATTTTCCTTTCTATGTTTGCTTCTTATGTTTTGTTAATATATAGGAATACTATTGAGTTTTGAAGATCTTGTAGCCTGTGATTATACTAGCTATTAGTTATCTCAGTTAATATCTTTGCGGATTCCCTATGATTTTCCAAGTAAACCACCATGTCATCAGTAAATAGGCTTAGTTCTCTTTACCTATCTTTATGCCTTTAATTTCTTTTTTCTTGCCTTGTTGTTACTGCTAGAATTTAAGAACTACATAGTAGGGAATTCTTAGCCCCAAAACTTGGATCTTTACATTTGTCAGACACTACTACTATTCTAATACTTTTCTGTTCCACTGATTGACTTTTCTAGCTAGTAGCAGAGAATTTCAATAATCACTGCTTTATAATATAGCTTAAAAGAATTGCTAGACCTCTATCCTTTACATTTTCCCTTTGATATTCTTGACCTTTTGTTTATCTTCCAGATGAATTTTATTATATTTTTTAGTTCAATAATAACTTTTTGGTAATTTAATTGGGATGGCATTGAATAAGTACATTAGGTTAGGTATTTTAATTATATGGGCTTTGACCCACAGATGAACAATTGTTGTTTCTCTAATTATTTACATCTGACTTTATTTGCATTAAAGGTATTTTATAATTATGTTCACATAGTTCCTGGGTTTATTTTGGCAGGTATACTCCTACTTATTTTATTCTATTCATGGTTATTTTGAATGGATTATTTCCTACTATTTCTTCTTGCAGCAGATTGTGATAATATATAGACATAGTAATGATTTATGTAGGTTTATTTTAATGTCCTGCTACTTTGCTAATGTTACTGATAGTTTCAACTAATTTTCAGTCTCTCGAATTTTCCATATATACCATTATATCATCCATAAAAATAATAGTTTAATTACTTCTTTATCCATTCTGATTCCTTCAATTTCTTTTTCTTCTTTTATTGCTATTGCTAGTTTATTTCTGATGACTTAAAAAAAAATCCTTACAGTGATTTGCCCAGAATCACATAGCTAGGAAGTATCCGAGGCTAGATTTGAATCCAGTTCCTCTGAGCTCTAGGCCTGATACTTTATCAACAGTGCTACCCAGTTGCCTACATTTCTAATACAATATTAACTAATATTGTGATAATGGGCATTCTTATTTCCCTCCTGATCTTATTAAAAAAAACTGGAAGGCAATTTGGCAGAAAGTAGATATCAATCAATATCTTATGTCAAGATAAGCTTAGCCAGATATAAAAAGAGATGTCATAAGCAAATTAGAACTGAGAACACATTATCTATTAGATTTATAGATAAGAGAAGAATTTATGAGTAAGAGGTAGAAAGCATCGTGAGATGCAAGGTAGACGAATTTGAATACATTAAATTTAAAAGGCTTTGTACAAATAAAACTAAATATAGCCAAGATTAGAATGGAAGCATAAAATTGGGGAAAACTTTTTATAGATAGTTTCTTGGATAAAAGTTTCATATATAAAATATATAGAGAACTTTGTCAAACTTACAAGAATATGAACCATTCCCCAATTAATAAATGGTCAAAAGATATGAACAGATACTTTTTAAATAAAGAAGTCAATGTTATATACAATTATATAAAAACACTTGAAATAATTCTTGATTAGATAAATGCAAATCAAAACAACTGAGATATCTTATACCTATCAGACTGGCTAAATAAAAGGGTAAAATGGCTCTATCAATTTATTCTGTTCTATATTTTCCATTTTGTTTATCTGTTATGTATCCCAAGCTGAGAAACTCTGAAGTCTTAGTGTCTACATCTTCTTGTAGTTCAGTTGTTTCCTTTATGAATTCAGGTGTTAAGGCATTTGGAGCACATTCATTTGTTGTTTGTAGTTTCTTTAAGCATAATATAACTCCCTTGTTTATCCTTTTTATTTTTTTAATATTAATATTTGCTTTGCCAGATAGCATGATTGCAATGCCTAATTTTTTGGATTCAACTTGATGCATAGTCAATTTTTTTCCTGCCATTCCTTCAGTTTTATTTTGTGTATTTTGTGTTTTCTAAATATGTTTCTTGTAAGCAACAGATTGCAGGACTTTTCCTCTTTATCTAATCTGGTACTCTTAAAAACAAAACAAAATAAAACAAAAAACCCTTAACTTCTGTTTTATAATCAATAGTGTGTATTGATTTCAAGGGAAAATAGTAGTAGTAAGGGCTGAACAATGGGAGTTAAGTGACTTGCCCAGGATCATACAGCTAGGAAGTGTCTGAGGTCAGATTTGGACCCAGGACTGACTAGCTCCAAGTCTGATGCTCTATCCACTAAGTGACATAACTGCCCCATATTAGTTTTTAAAGTGAATTTTCTGTGCTCTTTTCCAAAAAGAAGTTCTCTAATTATTTTCTACTTCCACCTTCCCAACATTCACATTGTAAAATATTCCCATAAAAACAGTGATTTACCTATAGGCAGGGGATCACCAGGCTCTGTCCATAATGCCTTAGGGCCCACCACTTCTGTGTTAACTTCCATAGGAAGTCCACCTTCACTCTTGTCTCCTTGTGTATAACTACTGACATCTGTAGTTATTACTATCCTTGGCTGCAGTTCACTCCTGCATTTCTGTTGTTTCAGGTATTTGAAAACCGAATAACCTCTTCAAGTCTGGTTTTTTTTTTTTTTTATGTTTCAAATGCCTCTTAAATATTCAACATCTGTCTTTTAAAAAATTTTGTTTAAACTCAGATTTGCACTGTAGACCAACCTGGGCTGCATCCTGAGCTGTATTGCTCTTTGGCTGACCTTAATTCATTTTCACCTGGTGGAACACAAGTCTTAAGTTATTTGGATTTCTTTTCCTTTGTTTCTCTCATCATTTAGAGAACTTGTTTCTGAATTGAGTTGTTAAATTTATCCACTTTGTGCTTGAAATTTCCAGCCTTTAGTATTTTTTTTGGATGTGACCTAAGGATTCATTCAATTGGTATTTCATTTTCTGTATTCAGAAGTTTAGAGCACATTATTTCTTGCATTATGGTGTTTTTCTGGAAGACCTATGATCCTTAGGTTTTCACAATGTATTCTGTTTTTAAGATCAGCATACTTTTCTTGAATAGTGAGTAGTTTCTTTTCTTCTTTTTTTTCCTGAACCTTTACTTTCCATCTTAGAACTGATATTATGTATTGGTTTCAAGGCAGAAGTGCAATAAGGGCTACGTGATGAGTAAGTGACTTGCTCATCACCACACAGCTAGGAAGAATCTGAAGTCACATTTGTACCTAGGACACCTCCTTGTCTCCAGGCCTGGCTCTCTCTATCCACTGAGTCACATAATTTCTTTTTCCTATTTTTTTGCTTCTCTTCTGCTAGAGGGGGTCCTTCACTTCTGAATGTTTGCAACCCCAAACTATTGTTCTCTTTTTTGCTTCTTTGGTGAGACCTGTCATTGAGATTCCAGTTTTTTGGCCATTATTTTTGCTGTGTTGGTCAAAAATCCCACTCACATAATTCTCATTTTGCTTTTGACTACTCAGTGTTGTGGTTCCATCTTTTCCTAAAGGACTACAGGGTCCTCTGTCTTATCAAGTATTGGATTATTTCCCCTTGTTTTGTAATATTTATTCACAGATTCCTGAATTAATTTTACTAGATCTAGAGATCATATTTCCTTCTATTGTTAATGGTTTTTTTCATGTTCAAATTCTTTGAATTTCCTTCTTCCTGAGATTTTTGGTAGTTTCAGTCTTTTTTCCCTCTGATTTTCTCCTATTCACTCTCTTGACTCTGTTGCCTCTGACAGTAGTTTGTTTTGGGGCTGGATCTCAAAGTGTCTCAGTATAGTCTTACACATGATGGCATGGCTCTACCAGCCTAGGTCTCTGCACCAAGGGACTTCTGGGGAGTGAAAACTGGCTCTAGCTAGATGCCATGCTCTTTCCTTCAGTCTTATTGCTGCACAACATCCCACATCCCCAGCTATAGGCTACCTGGGCATCCAATTCCTCTGTTCTCAGTTCTTTGGTTTGGCTCAGAGAGCAGCAATTCTGGTGCCATGGAATTGTCTATTGTGGCACTAGCAGATTAGAATTTTGCAATGCTGATGGTACCAGGTTGTGGTCCCCAAAAGCCTTTTGCTTTTTTAGTGCACTGCCAACAGCTACGCTGGCTGCTTCAAGTTCTCAGAACAAATTTCCAGATTCCATGGTACAGAAAAGCATCAGGGGTGGGGGTTGGACAGGCTAGATTTTGCTGCAAGCCCATACTCATGTTTTGGGTCCTTGAGTCTGATAGTACAGCCTTATTGCTGGTAATATGGGAATTGGGGGAGGGATGCTGAGTGAGCTCAGGTTAAGTGAGCATCAGTTCATGGTTGGCCTTTTTTAACCTTCTTTAGGATTCTAGGTGTCCTAGAACAGGGAGATAGCTGAAGTTGCTTTATCTTTGAAACAAAATTTTTGTTTAAAAGAGGACTGAGAGGTCATAGGGATTGGAGAAAATGTTTAGTCCTCCATTTTGTTGTTAACAGGATTCAAAAGTCTAAACTATGCTTTTATTAGGCAAAATTATTTAATACTTTGCATTGAGAAGAATGGAAAGAGTATTGGCTTTGGGGTCAAAAGACTTTGGTTCAGATCCTGCCTCGGACACGTACTACTTATATAACCATTGGAAAGTCACTTAATTGACCTGAAATTCAGTTTTCTTATTAACAAGATGAAGGGAAATATGTGTCTATGATCCTATGACTTGTGGCTGAGATGAAAAGACTTGGAATTTTGCAAGGCCAAAATCAAACTCAGAATTGTGAATTTGTGGTTTATTTTTGTTTTTTGGACATTGTGAAGCAATAAAATGATCAAAGAATGGAAAATTCAGTGAAAGTATACATTAATTCATGAATTTTAAAATCAGAGTGTAAGGTAAGGCTTTTACCATTGGTGAAGTAATAGTTCAAGAAAGCAGAAAGTCTTTTAAGCAGAAAGACTAACAGTTTGATCTCTTTAAACCTCAGAAACCATCTTTGTCCAATCTGTACCTAATAATCCTTTCAGTAATATTCTTAATGAATAATCACCTAGCCCTCTCTTGAAAACTTTCAGTGAAGGGAAATCCACTACATACTACATAATAACTTTCTACTTTTGGATAGCTCTGTTAGGAAGTATTGCTCAGAAAGTTAACATAAGACTCTTTGCCAAAGGCTCTGCTAAAATTTAGGTAAACCATATCTAGTTCCTCTCTATAAAGGCATATCATTCAGCACCTGGCCTACTAGTAACCTCATCAAAACAAGAAATGAAGTCAGTCTGATTTGACCTATTATTTTTTGGGAAAATTTCATTTAATTATTTATTTAATCTAGAATATTTCCCCATGGTTACAAGATTCATGTTCTTTCTCTTCCCTTCTCCCCTCCCCCTCCCGTAGCCAACATGCCACTAGGGTGATGATTTAGAGTCTATATCCTGATATGACCTATTCTTGATGAATCCACATCACTAAGATCAGTGTTTCTTTTTCTTAGATAATCACTAGCCATCTTTTTAATATGTTTTTAATTTTTCCAAGGATCAAATTCCAAAGACTCAGGTTGCTCTGAGAAAAAGAGTATAAAACAAATGTAAAAGAAAAAAAGGCATTAAGTACCCAAAATTTTGTCAAAGATCCTCATTCAAACTGATCCATTGATGTCCACCCTATAATTCCATGACTCTGTGTGAAAATGTTTTTTTTTTTATCATCAACTGATTTTGCTGCATTAAAAATAAGGTAGGAATTAAGAAGATAATAATTTGGTAGATTATGTATTTCATATAATTTTCTGTAACTGGTTTCTATGCTGCTCTGATTAACCAAGATAAAACTTTAGTGTATCTATTTTATTGTTAATTAAATACATTTGCAATCATTTCTAGAAAATAAATATAAATATATAAAAGTTAAATTCCTTTGATCAGGAATGTAACTCCCCTGTTGTAATATATTGTTTCCACAAGAAAGTGAGATTCATCAATTTAGAATACCTTTTTAAGTATTTTAACATTGTCTAAGTTTGAAGTCTACCTATTCTCATTGCTTTTACATACTGTTTTGGCTCTACTATTTGGCTTTTGTATTGAACTAGGAAAAAAATCAATATTAATAAACTATAAAAAAGGTAAGGTGTGTACACTTCCTGCTAAAACTTAAATTCAGTATGGGAATAAGATGTATAGATGTTTAGACTTCTTAATTTATTTTTTCAAGTAACTTTTAAGGTACTTACTAAAAAGTAGAAACTTTTCTCAAAGGAGAAATGGTAGTCACAAAAATGGCAGCATTTAGGCAAACAACCTAAGAAATCATGTTGAATGATCTAGCCCTCTGGGATCCTAGTCTTTTTACCCTTATACAAATAAACAAACAAAAAAAAGCATCAAAGATCTAATGAGTTCCTGATCAATAAGAGTATTAAAAATTTCTGTAAAGTATGTTAAAGATGGTTAAAGAAAATATACTAGGCATTATAAAACAAAGTTATTTGTCACATGTAACACATTGTCGTGCATGCTAGAAACAAAAAAAAATATCATTTTTAGAAGTAACTATAATAAAGTGACATTTATTTCAAATTTCCTACCTCTGGGAAGTGTTTGTTCCTATACCACATGGAGCAGAGCTTCCTCCAAGGTATACTGGACTGCATCTAAATGTGATTAACAAATGTGAGAAATATGAATTACAATTAGAAGGCTATGTTCTGGTAATCAAAATGTTCTTTTCCATATAGGCTGATTGTTTCAGGAAAGGAGATATTTATTCATGATCATAAGTGCTACTTTATTGGATGTAACCTGCACATTCTCGAACACTCAAGGAGTTAAAATGAGTCAGAGAAAAAGTGTTTGCCAAATAATATGAGGGGGGGAAAGCCAACCCTGGAGAATATAACAGAACATTCATTCTGAGCAACTGTTCACACTCTTTTTCATGTGGCAGAAGATTATTTACAATAGCAATAATCTCCAAAATGGAAACTTCCTTTACACCATGGGGTCACAAGCCATCAGCCTATTATAAGATATTGCTTTTGGTCCTTCTCTTGAAAAGTAATGCTTTGTTATTTAATGTCCATGTGTTCTAAATAGTAACAAAAACTGACTAGACTACATTTCTAGTTTTTGCTCACTAATATGTTTAATTCACTAAAATTTCAACTTACCTTTTGCCAAGCATTTGAATAGAAGTTCTGACAGATGTGTTATTTGAAGATTTAGATTTTAATTTCTGTTTAAAAGGTCCAAAACAAACAAAAAGGACAGCATTAGAGAAATATAACAGTAAAGCTCAAGTTCTGCTTTATTTTATAAGAAAAAGATTCTTTTAAAAATAGCTTCAACAAAAATTTGAATGTAACCATTTGAAAGTTTCTGGAATAAAAATGACCAAATCCTTGAGGGGTAGCAAACATAAACAGAACTCCCTGAGGAATCTGCAAATCACACTGCTAACTTTTAGTCTAGGGAAATGATATACTGCTGTTATTGATGTATGAAGATTTAGAGACACTTTCTAACTCTTCTGTTAATATTTCAGTTCAATGATTTAATATGAAGAACATGCTGTTTAAAACACTATTCTGGAAAATTCAGTTGGGGGGGGGGAAACAGACTCATTTGTAAAGTATTTGAGTAGTATTTACCTGAACCAAAAATAAACTAGCCCACACCTAGTTAATTTCAGTAATATTAATTTTAATCAAATGAAATGGTCTTAGCCAATAGAAAATCAGGGGAAATGTACAGATACTTAGTTACAACTCTACAGTGGTTCCTGTATGGTTACATAACATCTTCATCATTACCTAGCTCCTATTAAGTGTTAACTATGCATGTGATACTATATAACATCTACCAACCAGGAAGCAGGCTCTTTGCCAAGAAAAGATGAAGAGAAAGAGAAATGGCAGGATTAATTCTGCAGAGACAGACCTTTATTTTGCCTGGTGTATGACCAAACTAAATGAAGACAAAAATATCTCTTACTACCCTTTCCTTTCCCTTCCTACAGAAGTAAACTTCCTATTGAAGTAAACTTCCTATTTTAAGTGAAAAGATTTTTTTCCCTAAGTGTGAGTATCTCAATCTCCCTTTTTTGTTTTGGGAACATGCTCTATGTGAACTTATATTGCTGGCTGTATGGCGTTGAGAAAGGGAAAGAGGAAGGAACAAGTATTTATACAACAACACTCTGTGCCAGGTTCTGTGTTATGCACTTTCTAAAAATTATCTCATTAGATCTGAGAAACATATATGCATCAAATCAGGGACTTGGGAGTTATGCCTCCTCCTCTTTTAGGACTATTTGTGGCCCCTATGTACAGTTCTTTCTTCACAAGCCCTGTCCATGCTGCTACCCCTAATAACAATCTGTAATCACAAAACCATCCCATTTATTTATCTTAAAATAATTTCTGTACTGCCACTGCTCAGGACACAACAGAAGCCAGGAGGTCTGGCTTCTGACCCTGACAGTTGATGGGCTGTCTCAATAGGTAATGGAACTACCCGTCATGAGAGATCTTTAAGGTAAGGATAACCACTTGTTGGGACAGGAATTTTATAGTATGAGTGGAAGCTGAACTAGAGTAGGGATTTTTAACTTCACAGTTCATGAATTACTTTCAGTTGATAACTGCATTTCAGTATAATTTTAAAGACATTATTCCAAGGAGTCCAAGTCTTTCCCAAACTGCCAAGTGACATCTATATTGAAACTTCGGGCTCCCTCCAGCTGCTAGTGCCCTCTTCCCTTCCACAACCATTTATCTTGAATTTATTTAGTATTCACTTATTTATGTACATATTGTTTTGCTTAATCAAATGTAAGCTCCTTGAGGGTATTTTGCTTTTGTCTTTGTTTCTCCAGAGCCTCTGGTCAATGCTTCCTGTTTCAGTTCATTTTCAGGCTGGCTGTCAAAAAGACAACCAAATGGCATTACACTCTTTAACAGCACAGTCTGCATGTGGGTTCTTTGGGTTAATCTTGTTTAATTTCCTTTAGCTCTTCAGTATTTATTCTAGGTTTTTTTTTTGAACTTGGATTTTGCTTATTTTTTTTTGCTTTAGTTCTAGTTACCAACACATAATATTAGATAAATTCTTCTTCTTTTTTTTTTTTTGGTAATTTAAAAAAATAAATCCTTACCTTTTGTCTTAGAATCAATATTATGTATTGGTTCCAAGGCAGAAGAGTGGTATGGGCTAGGCAATAGGGGTTAAGTGACTTTCCTAAGGTCACAGAGCTGGGACCTGTTTGAGACCAGATTTGAACCTAGGACCTCCTGTCTCTAGGCCTGGCTCTCAATCCTCTGAGCCACCCAGTTGCCTCCATTAGGTAAATTCTTAGAAGAACCATAATATTGCTTTATGTCACCATTTTAACTTGTGCACAATTATACAGGATGTAGTACTTGGTAGTAGTAGAAAGTACCCAATGATAAACAACATAAATTATGGATCTGAATCTACACCTGACTATTAAATATACAATATGTAGAAGGCACTATCCTAGGCACTAAAAAGACAAAGGCAAAAAGTGAAAAAGTCTCTTGCTTGAAGAAGCTTACATTTTGTTAGCTTAATGACTTTGATGATTTATGATGTCATTACTGGTACTGATTTCTAACTGTTACTATAAATCACCAAGTTTCTAAATTCCTTTTGCATCTACAGTCAAAATAACAATGCTATTTTTTACAATGAAATTCAAGATCACAGAATTTAGAAAGTTGTAAGGGAATTTATTAGTCATAAGAATCAAACTAATTTTTCATATTAAAAACTAAGAATCAGAGAGATTAATTAGTTTGCCCCAAGTTATACAGGTAATAAGTAAAAAAGCCAGGGTCAGAACCCAGGTCCTTTGATTCTACAGACTGTGCTCTTTCAAACAAATGTGTACATTACTTATGTCTTCATATTTTCTGAATACTCTAAATGTATCTTGAAACACAGGAATAAAAAAAAATCACAGTGTTTGTGGAATTCTACTTACAACAGGATTTCTGTGAAAACAGGGCTCTTCAAAGATTTCATTAATTAGGCCATCAAGATCATCATCACCTTTTGATGATGTTTTAGTTGATCTGAAAAAAAGACAGAAGCTTCAGAATATATAAATCAACCAGAATCAGAAAAGTGTTATTCAAACAATTCAATAAAATCTGAATTGATAGTATAAAGAGAAATAGGACATTAACAGTTTTTCTAATTGTTCCTTGTTATGGACATTAATACCATGTGTCTTGGTATACAGGGCAAACTTCATATATATTATTGTCCCTACATTTGTAGTAGAACATTTAAAGCTATAATATAGATGTAAAGAAAAGCTAAGCTTTTTTGCTAAATTATATCAACAATTTGGGGAATATGTAATATATCGAGAAAACATAAAAAAGTACTTTGTAAACTTTAAAGTTTTAAATAAAATACTATTTATTATTATTAATAAAAGTCAATATTATAAGTAGGATCAAGTCAACCAGTCCTTTTAAAAAATCAGTTTCATTGTCAGAGAAATAATTACCCCTTGGTAGTTAATAACAGCTTGCATTTATACAGTGATTTAAGGTTTGCAAAGCCTATTTCAAATATTATCTCATTTTATTCTTATAGCAAACCTATTCTTATGCTTAACCTGAAAGGTAAGTACTATTATTATCTCCATTTACAGATGAGGATACCAAAGAACACACAGAGGTCAAGTGATTTGCCTAGTTACATAACTAGTGTCTGACACTGAAAATGAACTCATGTTTTCCTTATTCCAAGTCCAGTGTATTACCTACCATACCAGGCTGTTGTGAGGCTTAAATAAGAAAATACAAAGCACACTGTAAATCTTAATGTATTATATGTTATAATCCACATAAATCATCAGCATTTCTGTATACTACCAATAAGTCCAATAGCAAGAAATAGGAAGAGAAATCCCACTAAATAAAACAACTATACAATATAAAATACCTGGAAGTCAACCTGCCGAGACAAACCCAGGAACTATATGATCACAATTATAAAACACTTTTCAAACAAAGTCAGATCTAAACAATCAGAAAAATATTAATTGCTCATGGGTAGGCCGAGCCAATATAATAAAAATGAAAATTCAACCTAAATTTTTTTTACCTAATTATTTGCCCCAAATTACTCCAAAGTTATTTCATAAAGCTAGAGGAAAAAAAAGAATCTGGAAGAACAAAAGGCCAAGACTATCAAGGCAATTAATGGAAAAAAAATGAAGGAAGGTGGCTTAGCTATATAGGATCTCAAACTGTATCATAAAGCAGTAAGCATCAAAACAATCTGGTACTAGCTAAGTAATTGAGTAGTGAATGAATGGAATAGATTAGGCACTCAACACCCAATAGTAAATGACCATAGTAAACTAGTGTTTGACAAACTTCTTTCGGAAGAAGAACTTACTGGTTGACAAAAACTGCTGGGAAAACAGTATGGCAGAAACTGGCAGAGATCAATACCTCATGCCATATACCAAGATAAAGTCAAAATGGATAAATGATTTAGAAATAAAGGATGATACCTTCAAGAAATTAGGAATCATGGAATAGTCTACCTGAAAGATCCCTGGATAAGGGAAGAATTTATGTTCAAACAAGTCACAGGGAACATTACCAGATATAAAATAGATAACTATGATTATATTAAATTAAAAAAATTTGCGGTAAACAAAACCAAATGCAACCAAGATCAGAAGGGAAACAACAAACTGGAAAAAATTTTTTATAGCAAATGTCTCTGAAAAGGGTCTCATTTCTCAAATATACAAAGTACTGAATCAAATTTATAAGAATACAAAGCATTTTCCTAAATGATAAATGGTTAATTCTCAGATGAAGAAAATAAAACTGTTTTTAGTTATATAAAAATGCTTCAATTCACTATGAATCAGAGAAATGCTCATTAAAACAACTTTGAGGTTCTACAGTCTGATATGACAGAAAAGAAAAATGATAGATGTTAGAGGGGATGTGGTAAAATTGGGACACTAATAAACTATGAGCTATGAATTGATACAACTATTCTTTTTTAAATAAAGATATTTTATTTTACCAATTTCATCTGATAATTTTCCACATAAGTTTTCTGAAGTTATGTGATCCAGATTATCTAACCTCTCTTCCTTCCCTCTCACTTCCCGGAAATGGTAAACCATTTGATCTGGGTTATATATGATACAACAATTCTGAAGAGCAATTTGGAACCATATCTGAAGGGCCACAAAATTGTGCAATATCTTTGATGGAGAAATGCTACTACTAGTTCTCTTAAAGAATCAAAGAGAGTGGGAAAGGACCAACTTTTATAAAAATATTTATAGCAACTCTTTTTTGGAAAAGAACTGGAAATTGAAAGATGTCCATCAATTAGGCAATAGCTGAACAAGCTGTAGTATATGATTGTAATGGAATATCATTATACCATAAGAAATGATGAACAAGATAGTCACAAAAAACCTGGAAAGACTGATGCAAAGTGAAATGAGCAGAACCAGGAGAATGCTGTACATAGTAACAACAATAATATATGTTGATCAACTGTGAATGATTTAACTATTATCAGCAATGCAAGAATCCAGGGTAACTCCAAGGGACTCAAAACAAGGCTATTCACAGCCATAGGAGGAACTGACAAGAGTCTGAATATAGCTTGAAACATACCATCCTTCACTTTATTTACTCCACAATTTTTTTCTGAAGTGATATGTCTTCTTTCACAATATAATGAACATGGAAATATGATTATATAAGACATATACAACCTATATCATATTACTTGCTGTCTTGAGGAGGGGTGGGAGAGAACATAGATTGTAAAATGTCATAAAACGATTATTAAAAATTATATATACATATAATTTGAAAAAATTTAAGAAAAGTATTCAATATTATAGTTGGGGGAGGTTATGTAACTATTGGATAAAGATTAAACAATTGACTTCAGTGTAAATCAGTTGTGTTAATGTCAAGTAAAACATAAAGTATGCAGATAATCTGAGTCATGTTAGGTCTTATCAAATATGCTATCCTTTTTCAAAAGAGCTGTGTGTCTGGCTATAGCTCCAGTTCCTATGGTTTCAGTTCTGCTTCATTTATTTTCTCAGGTATAAACTATTCAGTTCACCATTCCTATAATTCTGCTACTACCTCGCTTCCCTCTAGAAAAAGTAAGTAGCTATCTAGAAACTAGATTCTAGAACACTGTTGGATATAAACAAAGTTTCTGGTTTTTAAAAGCTATCTACTACTGACCTTCTCCAAAGAGTATATCACTGATATCTGACCAGTCTTACAGGACACAAAGTTACATTTTTATTATAGACTAATCTCATTGGTCAAATTTTTCTGTTTTTAAAAAAAGACAACTACTTAACACATTTTAATTTTTCTTGATGGTCTCAATGTTTCTGAATCAAAGAACATTTGCCTTTAGCCAAGGAAATTAAAAGGCAATCTAAAGTAGAGATTCTTAATTACTCAGGTTACTGCAATGATTAATTTTTGCTTGTAGAGAATATGAGTTCAATTACAAACTTGATATTTAAAAATAATGTTGTTTATGTCTAAATTTTAAAAGGGTGCATATTTAGTGTCTAGAACAATTCTTAGAATGTAGATTACAACAATAATAAATGCTCATTGGCTGGAATGAACACTATATCTCAAATTATATAGTTGATTGACCACACTATGTTTAGATTAGACAATTTTGTTTGAGCAGCTAGATGGTACAGTGAGCACTGGGTCTAGAGTCAGAAAACTTGAATTCAAGTTTCTCCTCAGGCACATACTAGTGAAGTTGTCCTGGGCAAGTCACTTAATCCCCATCTGCCTCAGTTTTCTTATCCATAAACAGAAGAGAATATACTACTATCTTCCATGGTTGTTATGAAGAAAATGGGATGTTTGTAAAGCATTATGGAACCATTAAAGAACCATATAAATGCTAACTATTATCAAATAAATATTAAATTATATACTTGGTTTAAATAGAGCTACAAAATACCAGGATTATAGACTTAAAACTGAAAGGGACCTTGGAGGTTATCCAATATAATCTCATTTCACAGATGAGAAAAACAGGTCTACAAAGGTGAAGTGACTTGCCCAAGGTGATAAAACCAGAATTGAATCCTGATGCTTAATGTCATGGAAGTTAATCCACTATTACCATAGTACACGGTAATGCCTGAATACAATCTTCCTGGGGCTCAAAATGATCATTTACATAAAATTCTGGTTTGGTTACTAGATCAGAAAACAGTAAGGCCTAAGTGGAATAAGGAGCTAGGTGGCAAGGGGCCAGGCCACTCTCAGAAAGTGAGGGTCAGGAAGATTACTTTTTCTGAGTTCTGGGAAAGTCACTGAACCCTGTTTGTCTCAGTTTCCTCATTTATAAAATGAGCTGGAAAAGGAAATGGCAAACCACTCCAGTATCTCTGCTAAGAAAACCCCAAATGGGGTTGTAGACACAAATGAACAGCTGCCACTGTG
This sequence comes from Monodelphis domestica, assembly GCF_027887165.1. Taxonomy (NCBI): domain Eukaryota; kingdom Metazoa; phylum Chordata; class Mammalia; order Didelphimorphia; family Didelphidae; genus Monodelphis; species Monodelphis domestica. Next base: position 177,292,443 of record NC_077229.1, on the reverse strand, counting down.
TTAAGTCAGGGTGATACAAAAAGAGGTAAAAGACACTCCCTGCCTTCAAGGAGCTCCCAAACTAATAGGAGACACACCAGGCAAAAAGTATGTAGAAATAAGTTATATATGCAGGAAAAGTAAAAAATAATTCAAAGAATTATAGAATTTCAAAGCTGTAAGGAACCATGGAAGTCATCTAGTTTAACTTTATCATTTCTTATTTCATATAGAAAGAAACTAAGCCCCAGAAAAATGACTTGCTTAATCATCAAACTGTACATCACATAAATTGTTGTGGGTTGGCACTGTACCTCTATTTCCCTAAAGGTGTCAGTATATTTTTCACTATATCAAATGCCTGGTTATTCAGAAACATGCTATAGGTAAATGAATTCCTCATTAGAATGTGAGCTCCTCCTAACCAGGGTTCATATTTCTGCCTTTGCATCTCTAGCACTTAGCACAGTACTTGGCACACTGTAGTTAACTAATATATTTGGGTTTACTGTTTGACTAATTAAGAGGTATGGATGGTGTGGTAGTTGCAAAAGACCTGGTTCAAATCCTGCCACAAAGAATTTTACAAATATTCTAAATATTTCCTCATTTTATCCTCACAATAACACAATAACCAGGAGTATAGAATGGGGTAGGTGCTACCACTTTACAGATATAGAAACTGAGCCTGACATAGGTTAAGTGACTATTCTGCCTACTGACTTCTCTGGCTTCCTTTAAGTATCAACTAATAACTCATCTTTTAAAAAAATCCTTTCCCAATACTTCTTAAGTCTAGCTCTTTCTCCTGGTTAATTATTATCTATTTATCTTCTATATATATAGCTTGCTTTGCATATATTTTGCTTGTTGTCTACTCTTTTTGACAGAAAGCTCTTTTGAGGGTAGGGGCTGTCTTTTACTACCCCTCCCTTTTTTTTAAACTCCCCAGGGCTTAGCTTAGTACAGTGCCTGACACATAGTAGGGGCTAAATAAATGTTTGCTGATTTATTAGCCAGGGTCACAGAGCTAGTAAACTGTCTGAGGTAAAATGTAAGCATCTTGGGGACACTGTCTTGACTTTCTTTGACTCCCCAATATTTTAACAGTGCCTGGCATATAGCAGGCTCTTAAATACTAGCTGAATGACAGGCCTTTCTGACTGCATCAACATAGCATTCACCTAGCTGTCTAGTCACTTAAAATTTGAGAGATCCTAGATTTTATTTAACCTCTTAAGAGTCTTGTCTCCAAATCTTAAAAAAAAAACAACAAACAACAAACAAACAAAAAACAAACAAACAGGAGTACTGGAAACAATAATATTCAAGGTCTCTTCTGGTTCTATGATTGTACCTGGAAAGAGATTGGCCTCATTGGATGTATATGCATTTTGGTATGGTTTCAAAACACCAAGACCAACCAGGACTTTATAGTCACAGTCTGCAATATTATTGGAATGCAGCTTTTATTAAAATGAGAAAATAAAGTGGTCTGTCCTGCTTTTCTTCAGCTTTAAGCACTTCTCACAGGCTGGGCATATGCAGCACCCTTTCATATTGGCTCCAGTGACACACACACATACTTCTGAGTGGAGAAGTCAGAACCATCAAACCCCATCCCATCCAGACCGGCCCATCTACTCTCTTCAGCCCTGGCCTCTGCAGGCCGCTACTGGTGTCTGGTCAGGGCCTGCACTCTTCCGTCTCCTTTGGGGCAGTTTTAGGCCCTGAAAGACCGTAGCTAGCTCAGGCTTGGGATCCAAGGGCCAGAGGTAGAGCCGTGAGAACACAACCCCAAAGCGGGAGATGGACTCAGGGGGCGGGGCGATCTCCAGCCCCGCCCCGGCCACACGCTCCAGGGTCAGGAGGAAAGGATGCTCCCTTCCTTCGGGCGTCTCGGGGGAGACGTCCTCAGAGGTCCTAGTGGATACGGAGGGGCCTCAGGGCCTAACTCAGGCTCTAACAGAATCCCTCCCACCCCTTCTGTCACCTGAAGTCGTCATCGTCGTCGTCGTCCTCGTCGTCTTCGTCATAGTCCTCCATCTCTCGGTCGGTGCTGGTCCTGCTGGAGCTTGTCGTGGTGCCCCTGGCCGACGGCCTCTCGAGATATTCCGGGCTCAACGATTTGGGCCCACAGAACTTGGACTCCACCTCATCCAACAGTTCGTCAAGGTCCTCCGCCATCTTGGCCGGTCCCTGCCCTTCTTTCCACCGCCCCCCGCTCCTTTCCCATTCCACGCTACTGTCATCCCATAGTGCCCGCTGGTTGCCTAGGGCAACGCGTAGCCCGGTGGCGCGCGCTGTCTTCCGCCCTCGCGCGCCCCCTGCCACTAACTTCGCTGCCAGCCTCTGGTTCGGGCGCGTAGGGGGTGGGCTTTGGAGGACGCGCTTCCCTTCCCCCTCTCCTCTTACCCTCCGGGGTGCGCGTGGGGCCGAACCCGAGAGATTTCCCTGGGGCTCGGAACGCGGGTTCTCCTCCGCTGCTCTCGGGTATGCCAGTCTGCGCCGGGGAGGAGGCAGGAATTCTGGCGGCCACTTGGCCTCTGGCTTGTCTCGGTTGTTTTTCTCTCCCTCTTCTGGCTCTATGTAGGAAAAACACTCAGCATACTCCCTGGGCCCTGTTCACGACCCTGCCCAGAAGGTCCCTCTTTTCACCTCCCACTCCGGCCCCTTTTATATTTCTATAGGGGGCAGGACGCGGACGGGTAAAAAGATGAAAAATAAAATAAAACCTTTGACTATTACAATAATGACGGCTAAAATTCAACTGTCTCGTAGTCGGCAGGATTCGAACCTGCGCGGGGAGACCCCAATGGATTTCTAGTCCATCGCCTTAACCACTCGGCCACGACTACTGCTGCTGTAATTTTTGGGCAGCTAGCCTACAAGACTCCTTCGTCACGTCACAGGTTCATTTTTCCCGTCCCGTTGGACAAGGCTCTTCTGGGGAAGTTGTACTGAGCTCCTCAATTCTCCAGATGATCTCTCCTCCTTGGTTATTGCAAAGTCTCTTTCAGTCGCCCGCGCTACAAAACCCAAGGCCTTCAAATCTCTAAAATTTTACTCTTCGCTTACGCACAGACTTGACCCCCCTCTTTCTCTGGTTGGATGACTGTCAGGGAGGCGTGGTCCGAGCTACCGGGTCACGGCCACTGTCACGGGCTTTGTCTTTTTTTACCTGTTTCGTTCCTGGGAATGAAAGGCGGAATTCCATCCTACTGCCCTTTCCACTCCTCACCTCTCCGGATCACATCCTTTCCTGCAAGTCTTCGGAACCTTCTGACAATCGCTTCCCACGCCCATATCTTGGTCCCTTGGGTACATCCACCACCCCACGTTCTCCATTTATCCATCCAGCCCACGCACTTGGCACTTACAGTTCAAATTCAAAGTCGGCGCGGAGTCCCCCCCCCCCCTTCATCCCTCGCCCCCCGCCCCCAACACTTTGTAAAATACTTTACCTTATACACTTTACCTATACACTTTACCTATACAAGGCATTGTTTTTAGCATGGTGATGGTTACTAGCGTTGTTTGGCCTTTGAGGCAATGGAGGTAGCTTGCAACCTTCCCCCCTCCCCCCCCCCCCCCAAATGTGCCTGAAAACTGCCTAGTGGTTATCTGCCCTGTGGAGGGAGTCTGAGCACAAAAATAGGAGTGTTTGCAAAGGGCTTTCTTTAGAGGACCTCTTTTAAGCCTCGCAACAACTTCTGGTTGCTCCAGATCCGTGATCCTATAAATTAGGTAAATGATTTTGATAGGCTGATAAAATTGTAACTTTCCTCAATTTCTGACTACATTCCCACTTTCTGAAGACCAAGAGTATTTTTTTTGCATTCTCAACTCCTACTGTTGTTTTTTTTTAATTTGTAGTAAACACTTAAAATACTCGTGGAATTGGGTTCTTTATTTAAGTGTAAGCTTGTGTTTGTATGCCTTATATACGTGTGCCCTCTCTCACCACTCTCTTTTTAAATGTCTGTTAGTCATGGGTATTTATCTATAAATGTCTTCTCTTGGACATGTATGTGTGTATGTATGTTATAGGTGGAGAGAAGAATACATATATGTTCAAGAGTATGCATACACGTGACATGTGTGTACTTGTATATAGAGAAAGGACATATGTGTATGCACACACCTCTACAGGTGATGTATATAAATAAATAAATGAGTCAATATGGAGGGGAGACACACACACACATATATATACATATATACATGTTTATATATTACACAGGTATGTACATGAACAACACCTATATACATGACATGGATATATGTACACAAGTGTGTATATATAGGACATACTTGTGTATGCATGAGAGTGTATATATAGAGAAGGCAATGAAACATGTATATATTATATGATTGCACACGTGTTTAGGTACATGAACACACATGTATATGTATACACACATGTATAAAGAACATGTAGAGAAGAAAAAGGGAGGGAGAAAAAGGGAGAGGGAGAGAGTGACAGAGAGAGAGGGAGGGAGTGAGAGGGAGGGTGGGAGGAGAGCAAGAAAGAGAGACAGAAGGAGAGAGAGGGGAAGAGGGGGGAGACAGAGGGAGGGAGAGAGGGAAAGAGAAAGAGAGGAAGGGGACATGAGAGGACACTCATATACAGTAGCAGATCTAGATCTATGTCTATATTGTCTTCCTCAATAGAATGTAAATTCCTTGAGGGCAGGGACTATTTTGTTGTTTTCTTTGTATTCCCAATGTAATCTCAATGAATTAATTAAAGTCCTCTCATCTCCTTCGGGGTTCTGCTTAACTTCTTTCTCAGGACAGGCAATATGAAAATATACACTTAATAAATGTTTTTGATTGTGATGGTGGTTCCTTGAACATAAAGAAATATAAGGGCCTGAATCAATCTAGGGGCTAATTCAAAGTCGAGGTAATGAGTGAAGAGGGTCAGCATTTCACTTCTATGGTGTAGTAGCTTGAAAGGCTTTTGAGGTCCCAAATTCTCTTTGCCACCTCCTACTTTTGCAATGCCACCTGTAGAGAGTAATTTCTTTGGTTTATTGTGTCCCCTCTTAAAATCAAAACTCTTTGTTCTCCCTCCCCTCTCTCTCCCTCACCCCCAATGGTCTCTACGGTTCAAGTACAGAACTTTAGAATTCAGACATCGCAGAGAACGTCCATATAACTCCAATCTGAAAATCCCTATGATATACCCAAGACGTAGGGGAAACCCAGAATCTGTTGAGGCAACCTTTTGACTTTAGGATAGCACTCATTGTTTAGAAAGGTTTTCCTTATATCAAATGAAAACCTGCTTTTCTGTAAATGTTGCTGCTAGTTCTGCCCAAGGAGGCTAACTCAGGTTTAATCCCCTTCTACACGAAAGCCCTTCAAATCCTTAAAGATGGTTCTCAAGCTGCTTACACACTCTATCTCCTTTTCCTTATGCTCGCTTTACTCCTTGCTATGATTTTCAGATTCCCCCTCTCTGGATGTACTTGAGTTTGTCAGCTTCCTGCCTGAAGAGCAGTCCCTAGAACTGAACCCCCGGTACACTCCGGTAATGATTTCCCATTTATCCTGTGTATAGCTTTGTACAGATTTGTTTGTTTCTTGTCTCTTCCATTAGAGTGTGAATTCCTTGAAGGCAGGATTGTCTTTTGCCTTTCTTTGATCCTAGACCTTAGCACAATGCCTGGCACATAGTAGATGCTTAATAAATACTTATTGAACAGCAGCTAGGTGGCACAATGGCTAGAGTGCCAAACCTAGAAGGTATCTGGGTTCAAATGTGGCTCAGATATTTCCTAACTGTGTGACCCTAGGCAAGTCACTTAACCCCAGTTGCCTAGTCTTTACCATTCTTTTGCCTTGGAACTGATATTCAGTATTAATTCTAAGACAGAAGGTAAGAATTTAAAAAATAATAAAAAATGCTTATTGACCAGCTGTTCAGTTATTTTTTAAAAACTCAAACATAGGGCTTTACAGGTATTTCTCTTCCATTCTATCTCAGATGCAGCTCATTGTCCTTTCATGTTGAAATCATTTTGGCTGTTGGTTCTGACCTCCAACTTGATTGTTATGGCTATCACAATCGTGGCCTTGGCAATTGATCTTTAGAGCAGGTAAGCAGCATCTATCTGTTCCCAGGAATCTTGAGGGAGGGAGCCAGCCCTTCTCCTTCTCTCAGATCACCTATAATCAGCCTATAAAAGATGACTTAACCCTAGAGTAGGAAGCTGAAAGACAGGGAAGGGCTGAAGGAATCAATCAATTAGTAAGCATTTAAGCCCCACTAGCCTTGGGGATACAAAAAGAGGCAAAAGACATTTGCTGTCCCAAGAGCTCGCAATCTAATGGGGGAGAAAACAAGAATATTTATAAACAAGTTATATGCTAGAAACACAGGAAATAATTAATAAAGAGAAGTTACTAGAATTAAGACAGGTTGGCAAAGACTTCCTATAGAAGGTGAACTCTTAGCTGGGATTTCTAGGAAGCCAGGGAAGGCAGTGGTCAGAGCAAAGGAGGGAGAACATTCCAGCCATGGAATACTGCCAGAGAAAACATCTAGAGCTGAGAGATGGAGCGTCTTGTTCATGGATCCTTGTTATTGGATTAAGAACTGGGGTCTGAGGAACTAATAACTAGGGAATAGAGAAAAGTAGGAGAGTCAGAGTATAGCCTGGTGGGGAATGAAGAATAATATAATTATTCCCATTTTGTAGGTGAGGAAATTGAGGCTGCTGATAGAAATTAAATGTTTGGCCCAAGGTTAAAGCTGGTAAGGTTCCTCTGCAATATTCAGACTGAGGTCTTCCTTATTTTAGGTCCCCAACTCTAACCATTTAAAGGACAATAGATCCCTGCCATCTACATATTGACTTAGAAAACCACAAATTAATATTTTCTATGTTATATTGTATTTTTTTTGTTGTTGTTGTTGTTAAACATTCCCAGCCACATTTTAATCTGATTCAGGCCAGGCTTGGGAGGTTGGGACTTGCAGTCATGGGCTGCAAGTTTGACATCTTGGCACCATACCATCTATTTGTCTTTAACTCAAACCCTCTTTTCATCCTGAACTTTGTTTACCTCAATTTGATGAGTGTATTTTAAATGCCTGTATTCATGCCTTTGTTAAAATGAGCAGAGCAGGGCCAAGGACAGATCTCTGGGGTCTTTTCCAGGTTGTCAGGTTCATTAATCATTATACTTTGCTTGTCATTCAGAATCTCCCTTTCTATAATGCTACCTAACCCACGTATCTCCATATTTTCCATAAGGCTACCAGGACAAATTTTGCCAGATGCTTCACTGTATCCAGGCATTTCATATCTATAGCGTTTCTCTAATCTACTCACCTAATAACCCTTCAAAAAAAAAATGAAATTCACCTGACATAAGGTTAATCTCCTTTTGAAGAACACATGCTGAGTCTTCATTTTAAAAACCCTCGCCAACTATTCCTTTTATTATACAGACTATAATTTTGCTAGGAATTGAAGGTAATATTACTGGCCTAGAATTTGACAGTTCCAACATCTTCCATTTTTGGAAAACTGGGAGGATATCTGCTCATTTCCAGTTCTGTTGACAGTGGCTCAGAGATCACATTTATCTATCCTTTAAGGACTGAGGGATATATAGTTTGTCTGGGCCTGAAGCCTTGAACACATTGAGGGCAGTTCCATGCTCTCTGACCACTTCCTTATTTATCTTGAATTTCAACTCTTGTTAATAAATTTTGTTCTCTCCTTTGGAATATGAAAATCATTCTTTTTGGGAGAGAAAGTAGGAATAAAATTAGAGTTGAATAATTTTGACTTCCTCTCCATTATCTGCTGTCATGATACCAATAGTGCCTGATAGACTAGATATCGCAAATCCTTTTGTAGTCATCCAGTTTGCCTGGTTTTAAGGGAATTTTTTTGGTTTCTCTTTGAAAAAATAATCTGTGGTCATAGGATCATAGATTTATAAATGTAAGCAACCTTAGGGGACATTTGTTTTACAGATTTATTGGAAACTGAGGCCAGAAAAATTGTGACTTGCCCCAGATCATACAGGTGGCAGAAGCAGGAAGCAAATCCAAGTTCTTAGACTCTAAAATCACTATTTCTTTTTTTAAACCCTTACCTTCTGTCTTAGAATCAATACTGTGCTTTGGTTCCAAAGCAGAAGAGTGGTAAAGGCTAGGCAATGGGGATTAAGAGATTTGCCCAAGGTCACACAGCTAGGAAATGTCTGAGGTCAGATATGAATCCAGGATCTCCTATCACTAGCCCTGGTTCTCACTCTACTGAGCTACTTAGTTGCCCCCTCACTGTTTTTTCCAATGGATGTTAAGGTGGCCTACCAGAAGCACTAGGAATGTGAGTATACCAAGCATTTATGTAAATAATACAAAAAGAAAATAGAATCAAGATGAGGTTTTTTTTTTTTTTGTGGCTGTATCCCTTGTTTTCTTTGGAAATAAAGCACCAGCCCTTTCTTGATTTTATAAAATCATAAATACAATCAAAGTATAGATCAGTGGTTCCCAAACTTTTTTATTCCTGGCACAGCATTCTTTGCCACATAGATTGGCGGTGCAGGGAGCATTTAAAAGTTAGCAATAGTATGTGAGATTCATCCATATGCAGTTTACCTTCAATAAGAACAGCTGTTTTTGTTGAGTTCTTTTCCAATTCAAGGTCCAAAGTATTTTTTAGGTTAATGTGTTAAGGAAAATAGGCAAATTCTGTTTACTTTGTGAATACTTACTCATCTTTATATACCATGTGAGTAAAACATATTAAAAATATAATTTCTATATTTTCTTTTACCAGCAATAAGGCAGCAGCCTGCATTTCACAGCATGCCTAGTGAAAGTTGTGGCATTCCCTTGGAGAACCACCTTCAGATCTGGAGATTTTGAGAACCAGGTTTAAAGCTCATTCAGATTTTCAATAGGTCTCTTGACTTTTGCCATTTCCTTTTTCCAGTTTGTTTAGGAAAGAGTATGATTGGATTCCTCGTCCTCAAAAGGAAGGCCACACATTATAGATGTTCTGTAGGGCCATATTACAAACTGCAAGATGATAGATAATAGCCCATTAAAAATCCAGCTGTAGGCAGGGACTTGCAGTGGATAGTTATTCTGCAGGCAGATCTATGTGCGAATTAAAAAGGCTTTGCAGTCTCCCTACCTCAGTTCACATGAGTGATCCAGTAAGGCCAATTTGTTTTTATTTATAATTTTTTTCCTAAGAGAACATTTCCCTTTGGACTTTCCCATTTCCCTTTCATTTTCCAGAGTTCAAAATATAATTTATTTTCTCTATATTTATAAGTGTGTATAAACAATGATGTGAGTTCCTTGTATCGTCACACATCCCTTTCCTAGTCTTCAAAGGCTCACAGAAGGTCAGATGGCCTGTGTGGGCCCAAAGCCAAGCCACTTTGGTGGATAACACATTAATAAAAATGATGAAGGGGCAGGCTGTCTATTATTAAGTTTGCTTAGTAACCCAAGGCCACATTTTTGGGGAGGAGAAGGGCTAAATTAAGAAAACAAGACCTGGCTGCCTTTTCCAGGTAACAGACAGAAAGCTCAGGGACTGCTCTTTCTTGCCAGGAGCCCTTGGCCGCCCTGCACCCACAACCCCAGGTGAAGCCCCCTCTCTTATAAGGTGTTTTATCATCCTCCTGGTTCTATTAGTAATGAACTGCAAGGCCTCTTTGAACTCCTAAGCACCAGAGTTTTGTTTGCAGGTCTGGGTTCTCCTTCCCTGGGCCCTCTCAGGTCTTCTAACCATCCCCATCCCGCCCTAGGCCATGGCATCAGTGTGGGGAGAGCCTGGGTGTCCCAACAGTTAATGTGATGGAAGAAACTGAATGGCATTGATGTGACTTCGGCCTTTTAAGTCGTCCTTCCGATTTGCCTTGGTGTCATGGAGGTAAATTCAGTCCAGAAGAGACTGAATCCTGAGTGGAATTGGTGCCTTCATCTCACAGCTGTGGAGAGTTTAGACTAATCACGGTCCTCCCTGGGATGCTATCATCTCAGTAATTTGAAAAAGGAGCAGGAGCCCCAAGGCACTTAAAAGCTTGAGGAAACTCTGGTCCCTCAAATACATCATCCCATGTGGAAAGATCACTTGCTGCATCATCACTGAGGGCCTCAGGATGCTGAAATCAAGCACTTCTCTGGCCAGATTTCAAATGGCCTAAGAAATTGGAGCACTTGCTTGTGCTTAACTGCAAAACTTCCATCCTTCCATCATCATTCCCTGTGCTGACATTCAGTGCCAGAAACCACTAGCTGCCTTTTCTTCTTTTTAAACCCTTACCTCCCATCTTAGAATTGATAGTGGGAAGGGTTAGGCAATGGGAGTTAAATGATTGGCTCAGGGTCACGTAGGGAATAAGTGCCTGAGGTCACATTTGAACCCAAAGCTTTCCCTCTCTGGGCCTGCCTCTCTCTATCCACTGAGCTCTTTTTTCTTTCTTTCTTTCTTTCTTTCTTTCTTTCTTTCTTTCTTTCTTTCTTTCTTTCTTTCTTTCTTTCTTTCTTTCTTTCTTTCTTTCTTTCTTTCTTTCTTTCTTTCTTTCTCTCTTTCTCTCTTTCTCTCTTTCTCTCTTTCTCTCTTTCTCTCTTTCTCTCTTTCTCTCTTTCTCTCTTTCTCTCTTTCTCTCTTTCTCTCTTTCTCTCTCTCTCTCTCTCTCTCTCTCTCTCTCTCTCTCTCTCTCTCTCTCTCCCCGTCTCTCCGTCTCTTCCTTCCTTCCTTCCTTCCTTCCTTCCTTCCTTCCTTCCTTCCTTCCTTCCTTCCTTCCTTCCTTCCTTCCTTCCTTCCTTCCTTCCTTCCTTCCTTCCTTCCTTCCTTCCTTCCTTCCTTTTTTTCTCATTTACCTGGCCATTGTATATCTTGCTTTTTTAGGGCTGCTTACACATCATTTCATACATGTTTCATATAGTTTGCATTCATTATTTTTATGACATAATAAGGGAGCTTGGTGGATAGAATGGTAGGCCTGGAGTTAGGAAGAATCATCTTCATGAGTTCAAATCAGGCCTCAGAAACATATGACTTTGGGCAAGCCACTTCATCCTGTTTGCCTCAATTTCCCCATCTGTAAAATGAGCTGGGGAAGGATATGGCAAACCACTCCAGTGTTTTTGCCAAGCAAACCCCGATGTAGTCATGAAGAGCTGGACATGACTGAAAAAAGACTGAAAGTGTCCTCTGGAAACAAATGGTTGTGGTTGTATGGGTAAAGTCAAACTAATTAAATGGTTTGGAAATAAACATTGATCTTGGAACCTATTTAAGCTTCAGTTTTAAAAGGAAATTAACAGAACCAGAATAGGTAAATTCCTCTGCATCATGACACCTTTCTTTTCCTTATTCTGTCCTAAATAAAGACAAACTAGGTTCTCAGAAAAGTCACCAACCAAGTATGAACCAGTTTTGATTGCCATGGATCAGAGTAAAAGTAGTAACCCTGATTTAGTTGTTGTCTTCTGGGTCAAGAGGATACTATTTAATAACACTTTACTTTTTATCCATCCATGCTCCTTTGGGGGATAAATCCAAGACTTCATGTTCTAGATGGAAGGGATGATTTTAAAAATTTCTCAGGGGCTCCTGACCTAAAGAAAGGGAAGATTCAGAATTGCAACAAGCAATTTTTGCACCTGGGATAAGCAGCAAGAGATATGTCCTCAAATTAACTTTAACATAACATCAGCTTAAAGAAGCAGGGAATATAAATCAATGAATCTGAATGAAATGAATGGGCGAGAAATGGATGTATTCAGCATTTAATATATAGCACAAAGCACTATGTTTAGCTCTTGGGTTGTAAGTAGAAAAAAGGGAACTAGCTCCTAAGGAGCTCATATTCTAATGAGGGATATAGTTGTAAGTCATATATATAGAAAAGTCTTGCCCTTAAGGCAATCTTGGGACCCTGGCTTCTGTGGAAGCTACTGTTGAAAGGTCATTGCCTAATGATGGGGTAATAGAGAAACAAGATGGTGCTGGCATGGGAAGATTTCACTTGGGGAGTGCCCAAATTAGGGAGGGAGTATGTTATTTGGAATTCTTCCTGTTTTTGCTAATGATTCTTGCTAATTAGGCCTTAGGCTCAGTTACTTCTTTCTGATGAAAAGCTACAAGTGCTGGTAGCACTTTCCAAATTTCAGTCCCCTGAGAGAATGTCTTGGTGCCCCAACCCTAGTTGAAGCTCTAAGAAGAGGCACAATCCCTAATCTCTGCAATTCTCCATGTTAATTCTATGGGGTTTAAAAGTTGGTTTCCTCACATGCTATAGTTCTCTGCCATTCTACCATAACTATGCAAGACAAGCATTTAGAAGTTCCCTACTGGAAACAGGATGCTACATGCCAATAATCCAATCACTATGGCTGCCATTAGTCTGTCCATGTAGTCTTAGAGCTAGAAGTCTCAGAGATAATTTGGTCTAAACTTTTCCTTTAACTGTTGAGGAAACTGTGGTCCAGCAAGGAAAAGTGAGTTGGAAATCTTTTGTCTATGCAGAGATTTTCATTGTAACAGTATTTATTACAATAGGCTTTGACCCATATTTCAATCAGAGCATTTTAAGACCAACAAGACTGTTTAATGTAGAGTGATTATTCCTTTTCCTTAGGGAAGTTTATCTTATTTTTTCATCTTATTTGTTATTTCAGCTGTGAAGATTTCTAGTGGTCATAAAATGACCTGTCTATCTTTAATACCCTGTCACAAGGTTTGGGGATTATTCTTTTTGTGTTTGTGCTTGATACTAATAAAGTGAGCTCTTTTTTCTCTTCCCTAAATTCTTGTAGGACTGTTTGCTTTTGATTTTCCTTGAGTCATATCTACACTGTTTTTTAAAATTGCAGTTACTTATATAAATGCCTTATCTTTCCTATAAAAATGTGTAAATTCTGAGAGGGATGGGATAAGATCAGCCCTATATTTCTATCATCTGACAATATCTAACACATATGGTGGGTATGCAATATAGTTTGTTGAATGAAGGAATAAATTGATGAAAATAAGGTATTTTTGAGTATTCTAAGCTCTGTACATTTCTAATTTTCTTGCAGTGTTACATTTTAAAGGGAAGCCAGATCTCTGATCTCTGAGATGGAAACTAAACATCCGTAATCTGTAGGTTATATGTTCTTCCCCTTTTTTTTTCTGTTCTAAAACAGGAGTAGAGCAACTCTTCTTGCCTAAATTCTCTAATTATGGTGGATTGCAAAAGAAATATGCTGTTACTTCATATTTTGCCTAGAGTAACACAATGTTCCAACACCCTTACCTTTCTTCTTCTGTTCCCTCCAATTTCTCTAAATCTGGAAGAAAAGTTTCAGAGCCCATGGCCATGTATACTGCTACTTTTGGGAGAATGATTCTTTTCTACTCTTTTTTTTTTAAAACCTTCCCTTCCCTCTTGGAGTCAATACTGTGTATTGGCTCTCAATCCACTGAGCTACCCAGCTACCCAGCTGCCCCCTCTTTTTACTCTTAATCATTGGCTTGATTCCAGGAGGGAGAATGGGAATAACTGGGGAGGTAAGGGGGTTTTAGTATAAGTGAAGGAATGGGGCAAAGGGAATGTGTATTCGCTGGAAGAGGTGATATTTTCATTCAGAAGATAGTAATGGTGAGTTTTTTTCTTTTTACCTAGAGTTTTTTCCATCTTTTCTTTAGATATGGTTCTTAGATGTGATCCTGGTCTTGAAGACAATGTAAGTTTATTGACATAATAATATTTTATTTTAAACATTTAACTTTACATATTATTATTTATTTTAATGTGATTACACTTCTCCTCCTCTCCCACATATATGGAAAATACTCCTTTAAAATATGAGAAGTTTTTCTAATTCCTGAGGAGTCCTTAGCAAGTGATAGTACTCAACTAGACACCTTTATTCCTAAATTCTTTTCTTAAGGGAAAATTTCCAAGTCAGAGTTCATCAGTATATGTTTATAATACCATTACCAGTTTTCATCATTTCACATTTATGAGTGTTAAAAAAGCTTTTCCTTCCTTCCTTCCTTCCTTCCTTCCTTCCTTCCTTCCTTCCTTCCTTCCTTCCTTCCTTCCTTCCTTCCTTCCTTCCTTCCTTCCTTCCTTCCTTCCTTCCTTCCTTCCTCTTTTAAACATTGTTATAAAGATATTTTATTTTTACCAATGATGTGTAATAAAAGGTTTCCACATGTTTTCTATAGCTATATTTTTCAAATTATCTCCCTCCCTCCCTCCCTCTCTCCCTCCCCTCCCACCTCCTGGAGCTGTCAAGCAATTCGATATGGGTTATACATGTATTATCATGCAGAATATTTTTCCATTTTGATCGTTTTTGTAAGAGAATAATCCTATAAAACCGAAACCCCCAAACAAAAACCCAAATAAACTTATGTGAAAAATTGCATGCTTTGATCTGCATTCTGACTCCCACAGATCTTTCTCTGGAGACAGATAGCATTCTTTGTCATAAGTTCCTCAGAATTGTCCTGGATCATTGCACTGCTGATAGCATCGAAGTCTGTTACATTTGGTCATTCCACAATATTGCTGTTACTATGTAAAATGTTCTCCTGGTTCTGCTTATTTCACTCTGTATCAGTTCATGTAGGTCTTTCCAGCTATGTCTGAAATTATCCTGTTCATCATTCCTTATAGTCCAATAGTATTCCATCCCTATCACATACCACAATTTGTTCAGCTATTCCCCAATTGATGGATGTACATCCCCTCAATTTCCAATTCTTCACCACTATTTTTGTTCAAGTAGGTTCTCCCCATGTCCCTCCCCCCCCCCCCCTTTTTAAATCTCTTTGGAATACAAACCTAGTAGTAGCATTACTGGATTAAAGGGTATGCATTATTTTATAGTCATTTGGGCATAGTTCCAAATTGCCCTCCAGAATGTTTGAATCATTTCACAACTCCACCAACTATGCATTAGTGTCCTAATTTTGCCACATCCCCTCCAACATTTATCACTTTATTTTCACATTGGTCAATCTGATAGGTATGAGGTGATATTTCAGAGTTGTTTTAATTTGCATTTCTCTAAACAAGATGGATTTAGAACATTTGTTCATATTTGATTTTGTTTCTTTGTTTGCTTCTTTGTTTTTTCTCCCCCCCCCCCCCCCCCTTAACTTCTGTTTTGGAATCAATTACTAAGTATTGGTTCCAAGGCAGAACAGTAAGGATTAAATGACTTGCCCAGGGTGTCTGATGTCAAATTTGAACCCAAGACATTCCATTTCCAGACCTAATTGTATCCACTGAGCCATCTAGTTGTCCCTGAATAAAAAGTCTCTTAAGGGCATAGTGGTTTGGGGTCATATTTGGATTTAAATAATAGGATTAGTGCAATGGTATACTCAAGTCAACTCAAACTGGTTCTCTCTCAGGACCACATTCTTAAATTTTCAGTGTAAGCCTTCTCAATTATTTTGTTGATTGTCTAGACATTTTTCCCCCCTAAAAAGTGATAGATGAAATGTTAATGCAGATTAAACTTAAATGGAAAAGTAAGGTATTTACAGTCAGATTCATGTGCAATATTCTTTTTTAATTCCACTTTCCATTTGTTTATTTTATATTTAAATTTGGAATAAATTAAAAAAATGCAGATTAAACTTTAAAATGAATCATGTATTCTCCCTCCCAACTCCTCCCAGTTAAACATATAATAAAAAATTAGTATTTATAAAAGGTCATGTGCCAGATACTATGTTAAGTACATTGCAGGGCACATGGCTGTATATAAATATTTTTTTTACAAATTTTTACAAATATGATCCCATTTGATCTTCTCAACAACCCTGGGAAGTAACTGTTATTATTAACCTCATTTACAGTTGAGGAATTTGAGGCAGAGGTTAAGTGATCTGTCCAAGGTCATACAGATCATAAATGTCAGAGGCTAGATTTTAACTTGTTTTTTAGCTCCAGGCCCAACACTCTCTTGTGGCAAGAGATTTCCTGGCTCAAGTCTCTTGCTGCCACTATATTAAGAGAAAAGACAGTGATGGAAAAGAAAGTCTTGGCTTAGATTTCTTGCTACCACTGCAGTAAAAAGAGGACCCTGCCCCAGGCTCTATTTTGAGCTTTCAGAAATTATTCCTGGAATTTCAATGTCACAACACCTGCAAAATAAAGTACAGAAAAGAAGCTACAGCTCTTGCATC
This sequence comes from Monodelphis domestica, assembly GCF_027887165.1. Classification (NCBI taxonomy): domain Eukaryota; kingdom Metazoa; phylum Chordata; class Mammalia; order Didelphimorphia; family Didelphidae; genus Monodelphis; species Monodelphis domestica. Next base: position 177,276,271 of record NC_077229.1, on the reverse strand, counting down.
GACAAGTTGACTGATGCCCATATTTTACTCCTTCTATTACTTGATCTCATACATGAGGAGCCCTTCCTATCTTCCTTCCTACCTTCCATAGAATTCCTCTTTTTTTTTTCTTTCTGCTGCTTAAGTATTCACATTCTTTATAAGGCTGCTGAGGCTGATGCTCTGGGCTCTCTGCCTTTTCATACAAGTGATCCTGAGCGTTCTAAGGGTAAATAAAACATGCAAATAATGATCTTTGTGCATTGATTCGGTGACTGACAGTAGTATCTAATCAATGGTCTCTTGGATAATTTTTAATCACATTAACATTACACTCCGCCACCTAGCGGCCAACGCTTTACCGGTACAGCCTGGATCAGGGAAAGAATACTCTTGGGGGGTGGGGGGAGGGGGAGCCATGAATGGACCCAAACATTTTGGAAACCATTTAATTATGCCTCCTCCAAGTCACTAAACTGTACCTACTCTCGACTCAGTGATATCATTATTAGCTACATATTCCAAGGAAGTGGGAAAGTTCCCATGTATATGAAAATATTTATAGTATTACATTTTTGATAGCAATTTATGGGAACCAATGAGGCGCCTGCTACTTGGGGAACGACTGAAAAAATTGTGGCCTGTGAACATAATGGAATATGACTATATATAAATACACATATATGTAAGAGGAAAATCAGATTCAGCATGCAGAAAAGCAACGGGGTGGGGGTGGGGTGGGAGGAACAAGGGAAGACGGAGAATTCTGGGAAAGAACGGAGGAGCCGAGAAGATTCAGAAGGAGTTTCTTCACTTCTCTTTTGGAAGCTCCTCAAGGGTGGGTGGTCTAAGAGAAATCTCTGAGACAGAGGACCTTCTGAGCATTGACCATCTCGCTGTGAACCCAAACGTCTTGGATCCAGCTGACGAGAAAAGGAGTGGAGGGGACTTTTATTTAAAGCCATCCACCCAAAGAAGACTTTCCTCTCCATCCTCTAAAGTTGTCCTTGAACTTTATACTACAGTCAGGGTAGAAGTTAGGTCAGTTCTCACAACTGACCTAGGAGGGTCAGACAAGCAGCCTGCTCCCTCAGGATTTGGGGAGGGGTCAGTTGTTAGCCTTAGGGATCTCCTACTTCCCATTTCCCACTTCCTTACTCAACAACCCTATTCGCCCTGTTTTGTGTGTGTCCCTTTAGAATAAATAGTTATTCTTTAGATCAAGTGCCTGCCTCATACTATCCAGGGAGAGAGATCTGAAGCATGGAGGGGGGGGGGGGGAAGGGGGTGGGGGAGAGGGAAGGCTGTAGTTTCTCCTCAAGGAGGGAAAATCAGTTCAGTCCTTGACTTACATTCAACTCAGTCTCTGAAGGGACGTATTTTGTTCCTTCCACAGACAACTTGAGCCGTCCTCACTAGGGAAAGAGAGGGGAGGACTAATCTCTCCTCCCTCTCTATCTTCTGACTCCATCCCACCTCTCTCACTCTCTAATCTCAAAGTATACGTGGTGGGTGGCTCCATTTCCCCATCTATTATAGCATTTATATAAAATTATATATAGCTATACATATATTTATATAAATATATAAAAACTACATTTTCATAAGTATATATAAAATTATATTTATGTAAATTTTTATAAATATAAGTTTATATATACATAAATTTATATAAATATATGTATAAATGTATATAAATTTACATTTTAATTGTATTATTTTATTACATATATATTTATATAATTTACATTTATATAAATTTATGTAAATGTATACATATATAAACATATTTATAGAAATATATTTATATGCTTCATGTATATATATAAATGAAATGACTGAAGAATTCAGAGAAACCTGGGAAGATTTGTTTGAATTCATGTAGAATAAAAGAAACGAACCAAAAGAATAATTTACACAATGTCTCAAATAATGTACAGGAAAATCACATTAAAAGACTTCAGAATTCTGATTAGGGTATAGCTGAAAAACAATAAATTTCAGAAGACTGATGATGAAGTGTGCCTCCCAATTCTTGGCATAAAGGTGGTAAAGTAGGGGGCAGCTGGGTAGCTCAGTGGATTGAGAGCCAGGTCTAGAGATGGGAGGTCCTAGGTTCAAATTTGACCTCAGCCACTTCCTAGCTGTGTGACCCTGGGCAAGTCACTTCTAGCCCTTACCACTCTTCTTCCTTGGAGCCAATCAGAAGGTAATGGTTTAAAAAAAAAAAAAGGTGGTAAAGTAGATATATGTGCAACCAATAGATTGATTTGTTTTTATTGACTGTACTTATTACAAAGAGGGTTATATTGAGGGATGAAAAGTTTGGGGAAAGTAACAGTATTGTAAAAAAAAATCAGTAAAACAAAAAAGAAGTGGGAAAAAAAGAAAGAAGATAGTACTTCTGAAATGAGAACATTCACCCACTTGTGGAGGGGGTCCCCCTTGCAGGGGGAATAAGATCTCTTTCCAGAACCAGCTGACTGAAGTGTGACAGACAGGCTATTAAAACAAAAGGGAGTGCAGCTAGGTGACTCAGTGGATAGCCAGGCCTGGAGATGGGAGGTCTTGGGGTCAAATCTGATCTTAGACACTTTCCTAGCTATATGACACTGGGCAAGTCACTTTACCCTAGCCTGACCACTTTTCTTCACTGGAACCCATACTTATCAACTCTAAGACAGAAGATAAGGGTATAAAACAAACAGACAACCCCCAAAGGGGATTATTTCTATTAAACTATGTTTTTTAGGTCTTCAGAAGATCCATGACCTCATGCAATGCATCCATGCCTGAGTAATTTTTGTTTACTCTGTGACAGAAAGTTTGCACATAAGAATAAGTGCCAGGCTGAATCTTTCTCCTCGTCATCACAACTTCTTACCATAATTTTCATAAAAGTTCCATTTAATATAGGGGAGAGACAATGTGAATGGTGGAAAGAATAGACAGTACATTTATGACCATGGCAAATAACTTCTTTGTGTCTTTGTTTCCTCAGATATAAAATGGAGATAATAATACTTTTACTCTTTACTTCATAAGATTATTGTGTTGTACATCTAAGTGAGGTATATGAATATATTGATTTAAAGCATATAAAAAAGAATAAAAAAAACAATATAAATGTTAGGACACCAAAGGTGCTTAAATGGTGGAGACATGGCAATCCAGGGCTGCGACTTTTGAGAGGTGGCCTGAGATCACTTGAGGAGGATGAATGGGTACTAAATTGCAAATTATGTGGAAAAGCTATGTCTTTTGGATCTATTTCATTCATTCTATTTCACTGGTCACTACTTTAGTTCAGGATTTTGGCTGAACAACTATGAAAGCTTCCTTATTGGATTTTTAATGCCTAGGTTCTTTTTTCCTATGATGTATTCTATATCAATTTTCTGCCATATCAGTTTTCTTGAGGCACTCAAGTTCTTATTATTCTTTTTGCTTAATTCTTAAAACATTTCAATGATTCCCCAATACCTGCTAAATAAAGCAAAAATTCTTTAGGCCAAAATTTAATACTTTTAGCAAGCTGGGTCATGCATCTTTTCAATTTTATCTCCTCAATTGTATCTTCTATTACTCTTAGAAATTCTCAAAGGTTATCTAGTTGAACCATCAAATCATGAATTTGATCTCAAGGCTTCCTATAAGTGATCATCTAATGTCTGCTTGAGAAAACTCCACTTGTGGAGAGTTCACTTACCCCCTTCACTTTCTCTCCTTCCACCTTTTTCTTTCCCCAGGACTGACTTTTCCATATTTTTTTTTTGGGGGTGGGGATAGTTTTTAGTAGTTAGGGAGTTTTTCCCAGAATTTGTCTTCCTGGGACTTCTATCCATCATTGGCCCTAGTTCAGTTTTTGGGGACCAAGTCCAAATCCTCTCCTACATGACAGCCCTTCAGATATTTGAATATCATGTCCCCCAGATCTTCTTATCTCCAGGCTAACTACTTCTAGTTCTTTTGATTAATTCTCATTGAACACAATTTCCAATTCTATCAACATCTTAGTTGATCTCTGGGTGTGCTCCTGCTAGGTCTACTCCAGCTTGTCAGGTGTCTTCTAAAATGTGTTTCTCATAATGAGACACAATACTCCAGATGTGGTCTGACTAGGTTGGAGAACCATTCCTCCTTTCTGGAGAATAATCTATAAAATGCAGCTTTGACTTTTTTTTGGCATTTATATCAGATTGCTAGTTCATTAAATTTTCAGGTCACTGGAACTCTTAGGTTGTTCTTATATTTTTACATCAATTGCTGTCTAAACCTTTATTTCCATTATTCTATTTCTAAAACTATCTTGTAGTTTAACCCAAAGTGCCAGACTTTACACTTAGTGTAAACTAAATTTTAGTGATTAATTTAAATATTGTTAGCTTCAATCTACTTTTGACTAGCTAGCCTCCTTACTCTGACTTCTTTTAAAAAAAATTATTTTAACTAAAAAAAAAAAACCCAAACCTTCCTTTTTAGAATCAATACTAGGTATTGGTTCTAAGGCAGAAGAGTGGTAAGGGCTGGGCAATGAGGGTTAAGTGACTTGTCCAAGATACATCTAGGAAGTATCTGAAGTCAAATTTGAACCCAAGACCTCTCTTTAGGTCTTGGTTCTCAATTCGCTGAGTCACTTAACTGACCTCTGCCCCTTAATTGAAAAAATTATTAATTATGTAATTTAGAATATTTTTCCATGGTTACATGATTCATGTTCTTTTCCTCCCTTCCTCCTCCCCCCCTCCCCCCTCCCATAACCAAGGAGCAATTCAACTACCATCCCAACTTTTAATTTAAGACTTAATTCAATTATAATAATTTCTATGGTAATTTCCTTCATTTCCTAAGTCAGAAATGACCTTTCTCTTTTATGAAATCTTCTAATGACTTATGACTCTCCTAATATGTTGTCTTCATATAACAATTTGTGTTCATGTTTTATCTCTGCTAATTGATCATAAATTCCTTGAAGACATTTAATTTTTAATTGAATCTCATGTACCTTTATAGAATATACCAGGCAATCAATAAATGTGTTAAATGAATGAATATGTTTTAAAATTTGTAATTAGATAAGGGAAATGGAGATCACTCTAGGCCCTTCAGTTTTAAAACATTCATTTTATTTAGAATATACATAGAAATGAAATTAACAAGCCTCTTCCTTGGAGGTGCCTCAGTTGTGCCAATATTTTTCTTAAAAATCTATCTTCCATTTAAAAATCAATACTAAGTATCAGAGGAAGGGTGGTAAGGACTGGGTAACTGGGGAAGCAGCATGCAAACAACTATATGTACATATTAGATATATACAGAACAAGTACCAGATCATCTTTGGGGAAAGTAAGATAAAATAAGAGCAAGATAACCTCAGAGGGTGTAAGAGGCAGGGAACAGCTCACCCAGCTCTCCACATCTCAGTTTCTTCATTTATATAATGAAGGAATTGGGTTAAATGACCGCAAAGATCCATTCCAACTCTAAAATCTTATTTTATAATTATATATTGTAAATGGATGATTATTTATACTTTTATTTATTATAATTATAAATTATATAAATTATAAATGTTACCCATTTATAAATTGATGAATAAACTGATATTATAATATTAGTATTGATATTTATAAAAACCAAAGCTTTTTGCAACCTGCCCAATTCTATTGGTGTCATTTCTTGGCAACATTTAGCCTGAATCTGTACCATGTGTTAGGAAAAGAAAGCAGGCTAGTATAAACATATTGTGCTATCCATTTATGGACTAAGAAGAATCATTCTCATGTAAGAGGTCTAATAAATGATTCCCAAATTAAGCTGGATAATTCTTTTTGGTCATAATTCCTTGGCGGCAGGGTAGGGGACTGAGGCAAAGCTGATTGTTTATGTGATTTTTCTGGTTGTTGCTTTCAGGCCACTATGGTGGCCAATCTCCTTTCTTATCTTTTTGACTTGTTTTTCTTCTTTCTAGAACTCTTTTCTTTCTAAGCTGGTTATATCCTGCATGCAAACATAACTTGGCTTTAGCACCCCCATTTGTGAAAATCCAGAAGGGAACTAAAGGACTCCTTGCCCTCTCCCAATGCAGATTGTTAATGACCTCACATACACAAAAAAGGAGTGAATTAGTCTAATTACCTTTAATTTTGCTGAGCAGCCAGGCCGTTATATCTTCAGACTTAGCTGCCTTTCTGCAGCTGCCATGGATATTTGTTTCATTCTTAAGCTTCATTTCAGCTGGAGGCCTCTATTTTTCTTGCTTGACATCTTACATCTTCTTCAGGGGGTTTGGATACTAGAGTTTGCCTTTGAAGAAAACAATTCAAGATGGTCATGGGAGGCTGATTGTTGGCTCTCCCCAATACTGGCCCTCAGGGACTTTGCCTTGAACATTTTACTCATACTCTAAAGCAACAAGTCGAATGCAAGTTTTCAGCCCCAAGACAGGCAGACGCTCTCCATTACTGAGATATATGATGTAATAATTAAACTACTATTTTGTGCAGGCAGTTTCATCTGAAGATCCCAAAGCCATGCAAACATCTGGTGGCAATTTATTGCTTAACACAACATTAGTTAGCATTTATTGAGTGTCAATAATACACTAGGTGTTGTGCAGTACAAAACACAAAATTGGACCCAGTCTTTGCCCAGTGGGCGTACAAAATGAGGCTATTCGATAAGGGCAAATGCTAGTTTCACAGCGAATCACTGAGGCTCATGTTGGGTAAGGGTTTTTCTTAGACTCTCATCTCCGTTAGGGCAGAATTAGAATTCCAGCAGGATAGGACCTTTGTATTCCACAAAGGTTCTTTTCTGTTTCCTTTTTTTGAGGATTCTTAATCATTCTTTCTTGCCCTCCTCTTCCTCTTCCTCCTCTCCCTCATCCAGGGCCTGAGCATCTGGACTGTTGCTCTCATCATGAGCTCTCCCTATCCCCCCAAACTTTTTCCTTTAATCTTACCTAGCCTTTCTTTTCTTTTCTTTTCTTAGGAGCCCATCTGCCAAGGTGATAACTAGTCAATCCAATAATATATCAGATAACCAGTGTGCTACTGGGGCAGTAGAAAGAGCATTCCATTTTGAGCCATGAGGCTTGACTTTGAACCCTTGCTCTGCTGCCTATTAATTGTGCAACCCTGAGTAAGTCACTTCTCTTCTGAAGACACCATGCAACTCTCTAAATCTATAATTTACAGAAGAGTTCCTGATCTGTAGCAGCTGAGGGAGTTGTACACGGGGAGTTTCCAGACTGATAAAATCTCCCTAAAACAAAATAAAACTGATTTCAATAATAAACTGCAGCTCTTTGAGGTCAGACTGTTTTTAGTTTTTGTCTCTGTATCCACAGCACCTAGAAAAATGCCTGGTATGTTGGAGGTGCCTAATAAATGCTTGTTGATTGATTGATCAGTCCCTGAAGGTAGCCCTGTGAATGGCTCACAGAATTCTTCAAGAAAAGTTCGATGCGTGCAGGTTCACACTCCACCTTTATCCCCAGGAATGAAGTCCAGTCTCACCATTGAGAAGTACATAAATCACTTTAGGGTAGGTGAAAGTTCACCTAGCCCAGCATTTCTCCTCTGTTTTACTTTATCCTAATCCTGGTTTGCTATTTTTTCACCACACCCTCAATCTCCTCTGTCTCTAAAAGAAGCATAACTGCCCCCCTTCAGCTCTTATAAACCCTTGGTTACAGCTACTTTTCTCAGTAACTTATTCCATATGTTTCAGCATGCATGAGTTCTGTTGGGATTCCTCACTCATTCCTGGCTTCCTCATTTTTATGTGGCATTCTCCAGTTTCTGAACCAATGAAGGAGAAAAAGAGCAAACTTTTCTCTTCAGTGTATTGCTCTTTCCCCCTTCATTTGAGAAAAGCTTTGTGGGGCTCTCTCAGTTTCCCTGATTTTTGTGAGCATCTGCCTTCTCCCCCATTTCTCCAGGTCCCAGGCTAGTTTGGAGGCTCTCCTCTTTACTCAAGGCACAGTGCTTCGTGCGATGGGTCATGGGGACAGGATCGAGTTTTCCACAAGGCAGCCTAATAAGAACTCTGAAAAGTAATAGGATCTCATCTCTGACTTTCCATTCAATTCCCTTTGCCAGCCAGGGCTGCCTCAGATTGAGTTTGTCTTCAACCACAGCTGTGTACCCAGCTTTGAAAGACTTTTTTTCTCCTTTTCCACCACGACCTCCACACCTTCCATCCATCCAGTCCCTTCCCCAGAATGGTGCCCAGAGCTGATTGTTCCATGAGACACATATTCCATCCGGAGCTTGGCTCCCTGCTTCCAGACTAATTATCTCATTCTTCACTAATAATAATTATTTTTATCTTTCAGACGGAAACATTTTTTCCCCATGATGAGATGTTTTCTTTCCTGGGCACCAACCAACCAGCTTTATCACCGTTTCCCTCCTTCCGCCCTTCTTGGTTCCAGGGACAGGTTCCTCCGGCCCCAATCTGTCCCTGGTGCCAGGGAACGCAGGTGCCGCAGACCTCACAAAGAGCACACAGTGCCCGGCACTGCCCTGGCGGTATGGAGTTGGGCTTAATTATTGTCAGTTTCTAAATCTGACCTTTTAGATACACAGCAGGACAGGACGAGGCCTTGCCAGAAAGCTGCTTTACAGGGTTTATTAGACCTCACAGCAGCCGGACCATTGTGGGTACAGTCACCAGTGGGAGGGCTATGCCAAGGTTCATGAAAGGGATAGTGACCCGCTGCTAGTTATTTTTTACTGTACATGGTTTTAAAAATTAGCAAGCCCCTCTCAAAAGAAGAGAGAAAGAAAATAAATAAAGAAAGAAAAGTTACTATATTTTATTCTATCAGCTTAAATTCCTGCTTCTTTGGAAAGAAATAGTCTTGTACTTGAAGGGGCAGGAAGATGGAACCCAGTGTCTCATGGTGGGGATGAGCCTATTTATGTGCATTCCACATAAATAATAATATTAAATAATAAGTAAAATTAATAATAATAATAAATAAAGTGTAAGCATCGGGAGCATTGAGGTGGCTCAGTGGATATAATGCCAAGCCTAGAGATGCCTGGCCTCAGATACTTCCTGGCTATCATCCTGGGAGAGCCACTTAGCCCCAACTACTTACCCGTTATCACTTTTCTCTCTTGGATCCAATACTTAGTATCAATTCTAATTAAGTAAGGGCTAAAGAAAAAGAATTAGTCAACAAGCATTTTTAATATATATATATGTAAATACACATATATTATATATACTCACATACATATATTGTTAAATATTTCCCAACTCCACGTAAAAAATTGACATTCATTTTTGAAAATTTTGAATTTCAAATTCTTTCCCTCCCTTTCAGCTTTCTGCCACCCATTGAGAAGGCAATATGAAATCAGTTATACATGTGAAGTCATGCAAAACACATTTCCATATTAACTGCATTGCAAAAGAAAACATACACCCACAAAATAAGGAAAAAAGTTTAAAAAAGCATGCTTCAGTTTGCACTTGGGGTTCATTAGTTCTCTCTCTCGAGGTAGATAGCATTTTTTATCAGGTGTCCTTTGGAATTCAGAAAGCATTTCTTTCTTTAAAAAAAAAAATTAACCCTTGCCTTCTGTCTAAATCAGTTCCAAAGCACAAGATCTGTAAGGGTTAAACAATTGGGGGTAAGTGACTTGCCCAGGGTCACACAGCTAGGGAGTATCTGAGGTTAGATTTGAAGTCAAAACCTCCTCAGTCTCTATCCACTGAGCCACCTACTTGCCCCCCAGCAAGTATTTTTTTGAATTAGTATTTTTTAATTTTTAAAATATACAACATAATATGTAACATAATATACATATGTATATAATATGTAACATAAAATATACAACATAATATGTAAAATAATACATACTATTTGTTTTAAATAAGTAATAAATTATATTAAATATGCTTATCCAAGAGAAACAAATTCTCACATTATATTTGAAAACCTATTCTTTTTTCCCCCCTCTCCTTCCCACCTCTCCCCCATCCCCAAGAAGACAAGTAATAAAAGTTTACATATATTATCATATAACATATTTCCCTGTTCATCATGTTGTGAAACAAAACACAGATTTCTTACATTAGAGAAGAAATCCATGAAGGAAATAAAATAAAGATAGGCACATTTCATTTGCATTCACACTCCATTGGTTCCTTCTGTTATGGTAAATATTCTTTTTCATCATGAGTTCTTTGGAGTTGTCTTGGATTTTTGTCTTCTTGTTGATACTAGTTAAGGTATTCAGAGATGATGATCATACATTTTTGTTATTGTGCACAATGGTCTTCTGGTTCTGTTCTCTTACCATGTGCCAGACGTTGTGCTAAGCACTTGGAGATACAAAAAGAAGCAAAAACATGGTGTCCAGGAACATCCTTCCACATTCTAATGGAGAAGACAATATGGCGCAGGTACATACATATAGATCTATTCAGAATAGATGAAAGTATCCATATAATGATGGTCTGACCTTCATTCTGACCCTGTGACTCCACTGCTGCTAAACTAATAAGTGATTTCCTTCCCTTGCTTGCATTCTGGGCCTCTGTTTCCTCATCTGTAAAATGTGTGAGGATGTGTGGCAAATTCCCTTTTAGTTCTTTTTTTTTTTAAACTTAAAAAATCTATTGATGCTATCACTGCCCTGTGTACTTTGTGTTAATTGAAAAATGTCTATTTCTAGTGAAAGTTTTAAGAAAGTAAAAGATGAGAATAGTTTCTTGACTGCTTTGATTTGGGTTTATACAAGTCCTTAATTAGCACAATATGCCACAGTAGAGAAAATTTGTAAACCCTTTTCTTCTGTTTGTCTTTATTGATACTTAGATCTTTTCCTGTCTTTGACTTTCTTTGGACTTGTGCTTTTGTCTCTCTTTTTATCCCTTTCTCTTTCATGGGGTGCTATTTGGTGTTTAGGTTTACGGTTACTCTAACAGACATTTTTATCCCAAGATGACTGTGGCTGAGGGGATAGCTTTGAGACCTCTCTCTCTTTTCACTCTTTTACCTCTTCTTACAATGTTTTCTTCATATCTGCTATGATGCCACTTCCATTTGGAATGTTTAGACTTTTTTTTACTGTTCTAGAAATCTCTTCAGAGCAGTAACAATTTTTCGTCTTATTTTTTTTTTACTTGAGTGTGATCTGATTTCAAATCTTCTATCTCTTTGTCCAGCACAAGAACATATTTTGCCTCTTGTTTGGGTTTTACTTTATCTTTGAGAAGAAATTAAGAAGCTCTTTCCTGATCCTTTTCATATTCTTTGAAATACTTTTTGGGATATCTCCCACCTTTCCCTCTCCATTTAACTTTGGCAACAGCTTCAACCCCAAATACCTCCTATCCATGAACCTGAACTACTGGACCTACCTAGGGTCCTTGAACATATTACCCATGAATGAGAGTATGACTTGGCTAATACTCAAGGAACCCATCACGATTTCAGAGAAACAGAATGGAAAAATCCCAGAGCCTCCCCTTTATTGCAGAGGAGGATGAGAAGGTCTGAATGGTGAACAATTCTGTCCCCCTCAGTCACTAAAGGGAAAAATAGTTCAAGCCCTTTTCCAGTCCTGAATAGAGTCAAACTGTCAACTGCAATGGCAGTAATGTCCAAAGTGTTTCCATTATCAGCTAAGACCAAACTAGGTGTGCAGCCCCTGGGTCATGGACTGAATTTTCAGAGATGTTTGGGGGTTAGGGCAGAGCATAAAAGAGAATAGCAATATTATTTCTCTCCATTCCATTTCTAATTCATTTTGGGCTCTTTCTCGCCAAAGGAATCATCACCTTATTCAAATGCTGGATACCCCTTACCCCAACCACTCCCATGATTCTTTGACAGCTTTGAAACTGACCAGACTTAAACCTATCTATCCATCTATCCATCTATCCACTCATCCATCTATCTATCTATCTATCTATCTATCTATCTATCTATCTATCTATCTATCTATCTATCTATCTATCTACTATCTATCTTCAAGCCTGGGGGAGATTTAAAAATCTGCCTGGGCTTGAGCCACCAGGAGGTGCAAGAAATAGGAGAATGAGAAGGTTGATGGGGGAGGGAAGTGAATCAGTATCTGTATGTCAGGAATAACTCTTGAGGTTTGACCTGCCTGTTCCTTGGGTGGGTGGGTGGGTCACTCCCTGCTACCCCTATCCCCACTACATTTCAAACACCTTGCCCTGGAAAAAATCACTTTGCTATTCCACTTCAGCAGCTCTGGCCTCTTCTTGAATCCTCTTCTGTGACAAAACCCTGTGCTCCAAGGCCATGGGCAACTGTTGGCAAGATGAAAGTAATAATTCTAGCAGGTGGAAGATCTTTTACTAGTGTTACTTACCTCAAATACTGAAACTAGACCCTGGAAACTGATCTGCAGAAGGCAATGGGGTTTTTCCCCCTCTACCATTTCATGGCAAACCATTAAAAATATTGATGTGGAAAAAACCAAACAAACAAATCAAGAACCCTTACCTTAAATTTGTAGACAAACAAGACATTTTTCTGGAGGGTTTGGTTTCTGCATCAGATTGCTTTCTTTTCAACCAATATTTTTTCAGTTTTTTTTTCGGCTGATCTCCCTTTGAAACCACCAATTTCTTCATCCCTTCCTATTGTTGTAGGTAAAAGTTAAATATATATAAACTTTTACCTATAACACTATTCAGCCACTATCTAGTTGTTCCTTGGCTGGTTCTAGTGATTGATCAAGAACTGGACATCTCAAATGGGTCATCTAAAATCACTATATGATTTATCCTGATATCATGATAAGGTTCAAAGTCTTGATGTCATGATAAGGACAAAAGTCTCATTACATTTCTTGATTACATCCATTCTTTTTGTTACTTCACCAAACACAACATATCATCAAGGCAATCTAGATTTTCTCATGGGAATAAGAAACTGAGATCTATGTTGAAGATCACTGCCATTGTTCAACATAGATACTGTGCTCTTTTTCTTTTGCTAATTCTTGGTATTTTTCTGCCTTAAAAATTTTGCTTCATCACCATACAGTTGCACAAAGACTTGCTCTCCTTAATAGCCAATGTCTATTAGGACCCTCGGTTTATATAATATAATCTCTTTGCATATTATGAATGAGACAATAATTGTAGCACTTTATTTTGCATGACTTCAGAAAATTCGAACAAATCTACAGCCTTTCATCCATGTAGAGACTGATGATAACATGGTCTCTAGCTTCATCACTATGGTACCTGCACAGCCTCTAAACCTGGAGAGCTGAGATAGAGCACCATTGCTATGCCTCCCTTTCAGTTCTAAACTATGACTTGAATGGTTGTTTAGGTAATCCAGGTGCAAACATCATTGTGAATCCATGACTTCTCTACTACAATTTTGTTGTTCAGTTGTTTAGTCATGTCTGACTCTTTGTGACCCTATGGACCATGGCATACCAGTCCCTTCTTTTTTCCACCATCTCTCAAAGTCTGTCCAAGTTCATGTTTGTTATTTCCATGATACTATCTATCCATCTCATCTGCTGTCCCCTTTTCCTTTGGCCTTCAATCTTTCCCAACATCAGCATCTTTTTCCAGTGAATCCTTTCTTTTCATTATGTAGCCAAAGTATTTAAGCTTCAGCTTTAGTATTTGACCTTCCAGTGAATAGCCCAAATTAATTTCTTTAAGTATTGACTGATTTGATCTCCTACCTGTCCAAGGGACTTTCAAAAGTCTTCTCTAGCACCAAAATTAGAAAGCATCAAATTTGTGGTGCCTAGCTTTCCCTAAAGTTGAATTCTCACAGTACTCAGGCCAATTTTTCCAAGGCAGTAGCCAGTTCTAGAAAGAGGCATTCTTGGACCAGGAAAATCCATGAAGAATATTTGGATTTCATTTGATGCCTGATTCAATCCAGGTTTTTTTTCCCTCTTTATTCTTTTAATGATCTTGCCTGAAGAACTTACTGATTGAGATCATTATGATGACATCTTTCAAAACAACATTAAAAATCATGAAGCCTATCAGAAATTTACTTGGCAAAAATAATTCTAGTGTGGTGTAGTGCCCCTTCCTAGTCCTTCTTTCTTACTACTTTCTACAAGAAAGATTGCTTCTTTCTTACTACTCTCTCTCTCTTTTTTTTGCCTGTTATAAACAAAGGGTCCCAAAAGTGCTTGACTGAACAAGAGACTCTTTCCTTCTCAGCCCTTCAAACACAGGTTTAACAAAGGGAAGGTCAAGCACATTGCATTATTTGAGTGATAGAATTTCATTTCTCTTTTTGTGGACCACTTTAAGTTCATTCATTTCTTTTAGACATTGATTCATAAAATGGTAGAGTTGGAAGGGACCATAAAGCTCATCTAGTCAAGCTCCCTGCCTGATGCAAGAATAATCTGCATATCATTTCCCACAATGGGTCATCTCGTTTCACCTTGAACATTTCCACTGGTGGAAGGCTTCATGAGGCAGTCAATTCCATCTTTTTTTGTTTCTTTATAACCTTTAGAGAGCACTTCCACATTATATAGCAGAATCTACCTTCCTATAACTCCCATTCATTAGTACTGGTTCTCCTTTCTCAAGTGGTTTTATTAATTTTAAGTAATATTAATCTCTTTCAGATGGCAACACATTAAAATTCAAATATTGGACTGTAAGGGGTAAATTTAGGGTTGATACTGAATGTAATAATTATTGGTCATCAAGGATTTAATTTCTTAAATCCTAAATGAAACACTCAAATCAGAATGGAATTTTATGGTGATTTAATTACAGTAGAAGGAAGAAATTAAGAAAGAAAGAGAGAGAGAAAAGAGTTAACTCAAACTGTTCTGACTCAGGCTGAGCCAGGCAGGAGTTCAAGGCCTTGGCCAAGGGCAGCCTTCCCCTGAGAGCCAAGGGAAAGGGGATTCAGTCTTATCACTCACCACGTGACCAAAGGAAGCTGTCTGAGGGAGTTCCTCCAGGCTCCAGTTCCAGGATCGAACTGGCCTCCAGCCCTCTCCACAGGAAGTGACGAGAACTCCAAAGGCAGTTCTCTAAATCACTTCCTGTGTCTCACATGTGCCAATGGTGGCTCAAGCTTGGCTTAGGACAGTCCAGGGGACAGTCAGTTGTTTCTGATTTGTTATTTGCTAGCACATGCCAGTGTAGTGTGGGTGTATACATTCCTCGGGGCTAGGCTAAGCAAGATGGAGAAAATCTAAACGTCACAGAATGGAACATTGAAACTAGATTGGAATCAGAATCATTGAGTCAATAAAAGAGAAATATGATAGTCTTACTATTTTCATTTTGTGTTATCTTTTCTTTTTAAATTTTCCTATTTTTGTTCTGGCACATCCACTTTCTGAGTTTATCAGACTTGAAACCTAGGAGTCATCTTTAGTTTCTCTGTCTGTCACTCTCTATAGGGTCTGTCCATCAAATATTATTGACTTAAAAAGTATTCCATGAATTTGTCTCTTCCTCTCCAAAGCCAATGCCACCTTCCTATTACTTAGCTCCTCCTTGGACTCCTCCAAGATTATCTTTCTTGAGAGTTTGGTCTTTCCTCCACTTTGTTTTTCTTATCACTATCAGAATCAGTTCTTAAATATAGATTTGTAATGTTATTCTCTTAGTCAAGAATTTGCACTAATTCCATATTTCCCATGAAATCAGTCAAAACTCCTTGCCATTGTGTTAATCTTTCTTTTTTATAACTTCTCTCTGTCCTACCTACCAAACTTCTCTCCTTTTATTCATCATCCCCTATTCTCTATTAAGCTCAGCCAATGTCTTAGCTTTTCTCTCTACATACCAAATTATCCCTTGCCTTTCTATTTTATGGGTTGATTCCCCTAACCTAACCTGGAGAAGGTCTCTCATGATGCTTTGTGTATGAGGCAGTTGTGGCATGGATAATAGTACGCTTATGAATATTTGCAAATGGAATCCATTAACAAATCAACTTAGAGGTAGCTGAATATTACAGTGTTTGTCCTTTTGCCCAATTTTGTTTAACACATAGCATAGTACAGTGGATAGAGTGATGGATTAGAAGTTAGGAGACCTGGAATAAAATTATTCCTCAGGTATTTATTAGCCACAGGGTCAGGGTCCTAGGGTCAGAGCTATAGTGTCAGAGGTAGCCAGGTAACATAGTGGATAGAGTACTGGGCCTGGAGTCAGGAAAACTCTTCCTGAGCTCAAATCTGGCCTCAGAAATTTACTAGTTGTGTCATCTTGGGCAAGTCACTTAACTGTTTGCCTCAGTTTCCTTTTCTGTAAAATGAGTTGGAGAAGGAAATGATAAACCACTCTAGTATCTTTGCCAAGAAAATTCTAAATGGAGTCTTAAAGAGTCAGGTAGGACTTAAAATGACTGAACAACAGCAATAGAACCTTAACTTCTCAGAGCCTTACCTACCTACAAAATGGGTATAATAGTTTCTATACTACTTACTCTTAATTGGGCAGCTAGAAAATGACTGGTGAAGAAGACTCTTGACTCTCACTGAGTCAGAGGTATAAAGTAAATATATCTACATCTCTCCCATGAATGTGTGAAAGGAGGTGCAGAAAAAGAAAGTTACTTGCTTAGATCTAAGATGTCAGGGAATGTATTATAGCTGATATAAGTATATACCTATTTTGCTGTAGTATTTAATGGGGCTATTTCCACTTTTCTGGCACTGTATTTTTGTTGGGGATTGGTAGAGGAGGGGAGAGCAAAGCCATAATTGGTTGTAATGAGATCTGCCTTGCTATTTAGGAAAAAGTGCAAGCTATGCTCCTTGACTTAAATAATTAACAATATTGGATAACATTAAATTAGTAAAGCAGTCCTATTATAGAAACAACTCTCCCTGGGATTTGTTAGAATGAAAATACCATATTATCCTAGCTTTGAGGAAAAACCACAGCTTACTGTAGCTTTGTGGATTCAGGATAACCACAACATACTAGAGTTCTGTGAATTGGGAATTGTGAGCAAGGCAACAAAATGATTAAGGGACTGTAGGGACTAGCTTATGAGAAAGGATTAAAAGAATTAGGTGTGTAGAACTGGATGAAAAAAAAGGAGGCCTTATAATTGTCTCTAAGTATTCAAAGTATGCAGGTTTTCAAGAAGGAGATGAGTCTAGTAGGCCATCTGAAGGAGAGGAGGTCTGGAGGAGAGGGAGGAAAAGGGCTGCACAGTGTAGGAGAACAAAGAAAAGCACAACTTAGGCTGAAAGTCAAGAAAGATTTCCCCAAAGGAACATTTATTAAACTCTGGGTTAGTCTTCCAAAGCAAGCAGCAAAGTCTAAAATGGTGCCTTAAAAATATGAGGCATTAAAAAAAAAAAACAATTCTCTGTGAGCAGCCTCACAGTGGTGAATTAGTAATAGGGGTTTTAAAAAAAACACCCTTTGCACCTCTTTAACTCTTTTCATCCAGGATCTCTAAGCACTCTATAAACTTTAATGAAGTAAGGTTCAACATATTGGTGGTTACACTGAGAGCCTGCCAATTTTGCTTTCCATCTGGTATTCAATAGACATCTCGTGCTTAACTAGTAAGTTTCCATTGGTGGGTAGGAAGAATGAAGTACCATGTTCTTTGCTTTTCTCTTTAGGTTATCATTTGGCTTATATATTTTCCAAGTTGCATTTTTTTTTGTCAAGACCTCTTACATAGAACTAGTATTCTATGAGGTCTGGGCCCATGCAGATTCTAATTTCTATCACTCACCGAAATAATTATTATCGAGGTTATGGCTTCTCTATTTGTCAGCTTATTCCTAGAATCTTTCTCTCCCTTCAGAGAACTGAAGAGAGGCTGGAATCACTTGTCTGCTCTCTCAAATATATAAGTCTGAGGGACTAGGATTTCTTTCCCCACAAGCTCTTTCCAAGTCTGTCTCTAATGGAGGCATAGAGCTTGGAACAGTCTCCACTAACGAAGAGAGTATTATTCAATTGAGCTTTGAGCCACAAGTCACACTCCTATTCATATGATTGATTCAAGGCTTTTTATTATTTTGTTTGCTTCTCAGCTTATTAACATCCTTCTTAAACTGTGTAGTCCAGAACCAAATGTCTTCAATTTTAGCAAACATTTCATCATAACATTGAATATATTATATACAATTACTCTGAGTTTGGCCATTCAGCCAGGTCCAAATTCATATAATTGTATTATCAACTAATCCATGTCTTTCAATAATTTTCACAAAGTACTTTATTAAACAGTTTTGATAAAATTGAGATAAACTCTATTTACAAAATTTCTTTGATATGCCAGTTCAGTAAACCCTGACCAAAAAAGAAAATAAGGTTAGTCTGGCATGATCTAGTCTGGATGAAGCCATGCTGGCTCTTTGTCATTACTGCTCCCCTTTCTAGATATTTGCTATTTGCCAAGAATCAAAGTTAAGTTCACTGGTTATAGTTTGTAGGCTGTTTTCCCTTTCTGAAAATTGGGCAACATTTATATAATTCTATGATTACTCTCCCATTTCTTCACAATCTTTCAAATATTTCTGATAGTATTTCAGCAGTCACATTTATCAGTTCTTTTGAATTCTATTTCTGCTGTTTATTACCTTTATGACCTTGGCTAAATCATTTACTGTCTCTGAACCTCAGTTTCTTTCTCTGTAGATGAGAATGGATTTGATGACTTTTATTATCCCTTCCAGTTTTAAATCTATGATACTGTGATCATCCCTTACCCAGGGATCCACAAATCAGAAAAACGAGCCTCACAGAGGATAATAGCTTTCCATAACTTCGTAAGATCATAGATATAAAACTGGCAGGTCCTTTAGAGGCCAAAGAGTCCAACTCCCTCATTTGATAGATAAGGGAACTGAGGGACAGAGAAAGAGTAGGTAATTTATTTAAAGTCACACAGCTAGTATCAGAGTGAGGATTTAATCCTAAATCTTCCTGACTCTAGGTTCATATTAGTTACATAACCAATAAGCAGATTAACCTCAATTTAAACCCACATTTTCAGCTCTATCCACTGTGACATCTAGCAGCCTTTAGTTGTGGAGGCTCTCATGTAAGATATGATGAGTGGATTCCATTAGACTGTGAACCTCTTGAGAGCAGAGACTTTTTTTCTTTCCTTCTTTGTAATCTTAGTACTTAGTACTTTACTTGGCTACTTTTTTTGAATTTGCAATTCAACATATTAATATACTTCAAGATTAAATTTACTCTATGTACAGTGTTTAGTACATAGTAGATTATTAATATATATACTTATGCATTCATATATATTTATATATATGAATATTGTCATTTCATCCTATACATTTTGTTACTGTTCTCTCTAAGTATAATTCTTCTAGCTACCTAGGTGATAATAACAATTTTTAAGAGTTACCAATATCCTCTTTTCTTGTAGGGGTAAAAATCATTTTAACTTATTGGGTCCCTTAAAATTTTTTTTTGTTTTTTGTTTTTTTCCCCTTTCTTAATTACCTTTTGGTGATTCTCTTGAGTTCTGTGTTTGGGCATCAAATTTTCTGTTCAAGTCCGGTCTTTTCTTTATGAATGCTTGGAAGTCTTCTATTTTATTAAATGACCATACTTTCCCGTGCAAGAATATAGTCAGTTTTGCTGGGTAGTTGATTCTTGGTTGTAGACCTAGAGTTCACTTGCTTTCTGGTATATCACATTCCATGCCTTTTGGTCCTTCAGTGCAGCTGCAGTCAGATTCTGTGTTATCCTAACTGTGGTTTCATGGTATCTGAATGACTTCTTCTTAGCAGCTTGCAATATTTTTTCCTTTGTCTGGTAGTTCTTGAATTTGGCTGTAACATTCCTGGGTGTTGTCAATTGAGGATTAAGTACAGGGGATGATCTGTGGATTCTTTCAATCTCCATTTTCCCCTCTTGCTCTGGAATGTCAGGGCAGTTTTCTTGGATAATTTCCTGTAGAATGATGCCCAGGTTTTTTCTTTTGTCATGGTGTTCTGGTAGACCAATGATTCTTAAATGGTCTCTCCTCAAATGATTTTCTAAATCCTCTGTTTTGTGAATGAGATGCTTCATGTTTTCCTCAATTTTTTCATTCTTTTGATTTTGTTTTATAGTTTCCTGCTGCCTTGTGAAGTCATTTGCTTCTAGTTGTTGGATTCTAGTTTTTAAAGACTGAATTTCATCCCTGATTTTTTGGTCATACTTTTCCTTCTGATCTTTCACCTCCTTTGCCTCATTTTAAAGCTGGTTAATTTTGGTTTTCAAGACACTGTTTTCTGTTTCCAGATGATATATTTTACTTTTTTAAGTTCTTTTCCTAGTTGTCTTCAGCCTCTCTTAATTGTTTTTTGAATTGTATTTTGAGTTCTTTCAAAGTCTTTGTCCAATTTACTGGAGTTTTTGTGTTTTTGCTTGGTGTTCCTTGATCTTCCTCTATTCCATTTGCTTTTTGTTCATTGCCTGCATAGAAGCTATTGATTGTAATTTCTTTTTTCTTTTTCTGTTGTTTATTTTTTCCTCCTTCTCCCCCCCCCCCTGCAATTGCCTGTAGTATTGCTCCTCTCATTGTTTGCTGAATCTGTGGGTTTGGGCTATTTTGCCATGAAGGGGCTTGTTCTCTGCTTTGCTGATTGACCAGGTTAGGCTGATGCTATTAATGAGCCCTGAGATCAGATCTTCCCCAGATGGCTGCAGAAGCTGAAAAGGAGCTGGGCTTCTCACTTGCCTGTAGTTTGTTGCAGTTTTTGTCCTTGGAGCTTAGTCAGCAAGGCTTTCAGATCAGTCTGTGGGGGAGTATATGGAGCTTGAGCTTCCCTGCCCTATGAAGGCTTCTTATCTGCCCTGCTGATAAGATTGAGCCAGAGCAGAGTTGATCTACAAAGCTGGATGTGCCCTGAGGCCAAAACCTTGAGAAGGGGGGCAAGATGGAGTATCTTGATTGTGCCTAGGCTACCTGCTCTGTGCTTCTCCAGCTGCCTCTACACTGCCTGTGTTCAATGCCCTGAGCTTGGCACAACTGTGCTAGCAAGGTACCCCCTCTGGACTAATGCCCTTGCCTGCCCAGAAATTCTACTGCTGGAGGCTCAGCACTGTAGGTGGAGGAGGGGTTGTGGGACCTTCTTCTTCCTTCCCCTTAACCTGCTTGTTCTAGGGTTCAGACTTTTTTTAGGGGCATACCTTATAAGTTGAGTCCAGCAGGAGTGTTGCCTAGCTCTGTCCTGTTGTTAGATTTGGTTTTCAGTCCCCTGGAAGCATTGTGTTTTTGATTCGGTGAGGAAGGGATTGTGGAGTTCTGAACTTTTGCTGTCTCTAAGTTTCCATCTTGACTCTGCCTCAGTAGATTACTAATAAATGCTTCTTGGCTTGAATAGGGGGTTTCTGCTTATAGGGTTTTTCTCTCTCATAGTAGGTTTTTGGGGTGGGTATCCATGTATACCTTGATCTTTTCCAGGAACCCATTCCTGCTTGGGCTTGACTCACTTTTATCTCAAGGACTTTATTTCTCTGCTTGTAGGCTCCCCTGTGTGAAAACTTGTGCTTTTTTAGGGGTATGATATCAGTCTCCCTCCCTTGCTGTTGACAATTCCAATTGTGATCACATTCTGTTCCTCCCTATCCTTGTCAGAGTATCTCCCATCTTTTAAAGAGATCAAAAAATCTCATCTTGAAATTGTACCTACTGGATTTGGTTTCCTATGAGTATTCTCTCACAACAGAGACCAAAATGGAAGTATATTTGTATGACAATACATGTAAACCCAGATTGAATTGCTTACCCTCTCTGGGAAGCAGGATGGAAGGGAGAGAAGGAGACAATTTGGATCTCATAAATTTGGAAAATGTATATTGAAAATTATCACATGTAATTGGGAAAATAAAATACATTAAAAAAAAAGAAATTCTACCCCCTGCCAGCATGGACAAAGATTTGCAATGATTGAATTTTTATTTTGTTAAAAAGAATAATTTGATTGCAATAAAAGGCCAGTGAGCAATAATTGGAAAAAGTTCATTTTGATAGGCAAAAGCTGGCAGTTTTTGCTGGAAGATGCTGTCTGTTTAGTCAATAAACATTTCTTAAGGGCCTGTATGTGTCAGGCTCTGCATTAAGTGCTGGGATAGAAATAAACACAAAGATAATTCCTACCTTCAAGGAGCCTACAATCTAAGGAGAAAAGCCTACATACAAAAGAGGGAGAGAATCAGCTAATATTTCTTAAGTTCCTTTTATGTGCTGGGAACTATGATAAAATCAGTGGCAGAATTAGCTTCTTCCCTTGGCCAGAGAGGAAGAAAGCCAGAATTTGAGTGATTTGGGTAGTGGATGAGAGTGGAGTGGAGTGGAGGGTGCTACTCTTTCATCTGGAATTCAGAAAGGGAGGTGATGAGGCTCGGTTGTTGGTATTCTCTCACCAAATCATTCTTAGTTTTTCACTATCTCTTGGGCACTCCACAAGTTGGATCCTTCCATCTAGCCACAAGAATCCTAGTGCACAGGGGACTGCAAGTAGGTTTTTTCTGACCTAATAATGTCCAATGCCAGCTGTGTCCTAACGAACCCACATGGCCTATGCTTTTTTATGGTGCTAATAAGATGGATGGCCTAACTTTCCTCTTCTGGATTCTTTCTCCCAGAAGTCTCCAAAAACAGTTTCTGAAAGTCAAGTTCAAAGATATCATCAAACTGATGAACTCTTGGGTAAGCATGGATATAGCTTGAGTCTCTCATTCTGTAGAAGCATTTGTAACAGGTGTTACCAGCTCCTACATAAATGGGGTGGGGGAGAGGAAAGGCAAGATTTTGAACCTTGAGTCCTTTGTGCTTCTCTTAGTTTCTTTATTTTCAGGCTACTTTAGAGGGAAGAAAGGAATTATAGTAGAAAAAGCACGGTGCAGGATAGAGACCTATGGATTAGAAGAAGACACAAATTTTCTCTAGTTTCCTCAGGTGCAAAATGGGCAGAATAATATCTGTCTTATCTCCCTCACAAGGTTCTTGATTGTTGTGAAGATCAAATGTACCTGAAAATACTTTGAAAAGCAAAGTGTGGCAGTTATATATAGTAAGGTACTCTACAAGGGCAGAACAGCCCTAAGCAAAACTTGGGATGAGGAGAGGAAGTTTGTCTCTGGTGTAGTGAGCTTCTTTTGTGATCAGTTCTGGGGGCCACAAATTAGGAAAAATATGGATAAGCTGGATAAGAGTCTTAGCTCATGCAACCAGCTTGGTAAAAGGCCCAAGATCATGCTATGTGAAGACTGGTTGGAAGAGCTAGGGATGTTTAACCTGGAAAAGAGAAGAATTATTGGAGAAATCTGAGAGCTGTCTTCCAGCATTTGGGAGGCTGCTCTGCTGAAGAGATATTAGACTTATTCTGTTTTACCCAAGGGAGTAGAACTTGGCACAAGGAGTGGAAATTGCAGAGAAGTACATTTACCTAACTGGACCTCTAATTCCTGCCCTAGGGTTGAATTACTGGGGAGAGCTAGCCATCATTGGTAGTGGTATCAAGTCATCCAATCAATACCACTATTGCTTCTGGAAAAGGTAAGTCGGTAATCAATTTCCCCATGGCTCCTTGAGCCATTCCTGGCTCTTCATTCTTCCCTGGTCTGCATATGCTGTTTCTGCTCCTTAGAAGGTAAGCTCCTTAATGCCAGGGAGGATTTTTGTATTCGTATCTCTATATTTAACAGAGAACCCTGGCATGTAGTAAATACTAATTAATAAATACTCATTCATTTCTTTCAGAGAAGGAAACACTTCTCATCAGTTAGATAGATATATAGGATAAATTGGAGGTCAGCAACAGAGAGAAGACATTAAGTGGGATGGGAAAAGGCTCCTTATAGAAAGTGGGTTTTTAGCTAGTTTAAAGGAAATCAGAGAAGCAGGATAGAAGAGTTTGGCTCAGGAATTAATGGGCTGCTCCTCATTGGAGGCCATCAAAGAAAGTATAACTACCCACTTATAAGGTGTATTGTAGGATACATTCTTGCTCATGGGAAGAGATGGCTACCTATTCAAAAAGCTCTACTGGCTTTCTGAAATCTCTAGGATCAACTGTACTAAGACTTTTGAGACACTACAAAATCTGTCTCCTTCCTTCCTTCTTTCTGATCTTCTTATATCTTACTTTCCTGTCTTCCCCTCCCCTTCTTCTGTGATCGGGTGACCCTGGTCCCTTTGCTTGTTATACAAGATATTACAACCCCAGACCTCCCCAGGGTATTTTTGATGACTGGAATTCCCTCCTCCTTATTTCCACCTCCTAGCTTCCCTGCTGACTTCATTCAAGTACCAGCAGCAATTCCACCTTCTTTTAGAAGCTTTTCCCTACCTCTCTTAATGTTAGTGCCTTTCTTCTTACTTCCTTCAATTTACCATTTGTAGCTTGTTTGTAGTTGACTGTATGCTGTTTCCCCCTTAGTCTATGGGCTTCCTGAGAGCAGGGCCTGTTTTGCCTTTGTTTCCCTGGCATTTAGCACAGTGCTAGTGGTACACAGAAGACTCTTAAAGAAAACCCCTTTTCTTGACTTAATAACTCTAAGACAGAAGGGCAAGAGCTAGGTAGAAAGGGTTAAGTGACTTGCCCAGAGTCACATAGCTTGAAAGTGTCTAAAAACATATTTAAACCCAGGACCTTCTGATTCCAAGCCTTCTCTTTATCCACCAAGTCACCTGGCTGCCCTGATAGTAGGCTCTTAATACATGCCTCCTTCAAACCATCTCAGGTCTCTTCTGATTTGAAAATATATGAATGTGGGAACTCTGTTTTGCCCATTCTGACCTCTGAATGTTCTCATGCAACACCCTAGGGCTCATCTTTGAAGAGTTCTTACATCTTCACCTTCCTTCTCTTCTCTAGTACTTAACCTTGCTCATTAGTTCACCTGGGAAGCACCTGCATTTTCAAAAAGCAGCATGTTAAGACATGACTCTCAGATGGTAGCATCTTAGTAAAAATATTTCCAAGAAGGTGAGCTCCTAAAATAAGCCATCTGAGTGAATCCTCTGCCTGGGAATGGAAAGAGTGGCTTTTAAGAAAGGAATCGGCTATCTTTTCCTTCCCTACTTTGAGTATACCTTGCAACCTCTCCCTGGACACTCTAGAGTCAACAAAGATGCTCCTCTCCCTTGGGTTGGCTCTATGATTCTGCTAAAAACTCTCTGCATCCAAATCTGAATTCAGTTTTAGCTTCTATATGAAAAATTTTCGCCAAGGAAAAAGAGAGTTTGGAGAGAGGGGAACTCTCTTTGTACATGATTAGCCAGTCATCTCTCATTTAAATTGCTTTCATCCAATCCTAAAATGATCCACTTGATCACTAGAGCCAATTTCTTGATTCTCAGGTTCCTTTGACTCCTCTTTTAGTATTGGTCAGCAGGGGGCACTGCAGGGTGAGTTTTTCCCCCCAGCCCAAGCAAAGAAAGACTTGGTTGATGTGTGACATAAAGCAACTTATTTCAGGTGATGTTTATTTTTAGCTCCGTTATTTACTGGGGCAAGTGAGTAATTATAAGTTTAAAGTCAAAAGTTGTTCTTGGGATATGAATAGTGGAGGTGAAAGAAAACTTCAGGCTTAAGGAGGGCTGCCAGGTTTGAGTTTGGAGACTCCAGGTGTGTTGTGGCTGGGTGGGGGGAGAGGAAGCTGGAGAAAGGGGACCAGGGACTCTGTGTGTGTGTGTGTGTCCCTGTAACAATTGGCCCTAGGGTCCTTTAAAGAACCAAAATGTCCCCCTTAAATGAAAGCACTGAAATGTACATGAGGATGCTTGGAAATCTCTCAATTTAAGGGAATTTAGTGGTGCAAAATAGCTCTGGTCTCCCTCTTAAGTCACAGTATACACACGTTCTGTATTGCTTTCATAGGATGCTGGGAACTCAGGCATTGTGGCTTCCAGCCAAAAGTAAACTTCTTGCATAATAACCAAAGGAAGAAAGGACAAGCCAGTATTTTCCCCAAGGAAGGAAAAGGGCTTGAAATGCCAGGAAGGAAATAAGATGAAAGCAATCATAAGGTTGGTTAGTTGGTAAAAAAAAAAGATTTAAAGATGTTAACAACCAAAAAAAATTGTATGCTTTTGTATGCTCCTTTCCCTGAAAGGAATTTGGGAATAAGGTGGGTTCCTTTTTGCCTCATCCAAAGGGGTTATGATTATGATTATGATTATTATTATTGGGAGTTGCCAGGCAGACACAATTTTAACCCTGGTTTACCCATTCCAGTGTTTTGCACTCTGAATCCTGAGATGCTAGCTTACTGCTTGTTACTCATTACCATAGTAACAAGCATTTTTGGAAAGCCAGAAATAGATATAGATTTGTAATCTATAAGTATTTATAACTTTTTTATAGTTTTTGTTATCATTCAGTTGTTTCAGTAATGCCTGACTTCTTGTGATCCCACTTGGGTTTTCTTTTTAATGGCAAAGATACTGGAATGACTTGCTATTTCCTTCTCTGGGTCATTTTATAGATGAGAAAACAGAGAAACAGGGTTAAGTGACTTGTTCAGGGCTACACAGCTAGTAAGTGTCTGAGGCTGGTTTTGAACTCAGTTCTTCTTGACTTTTACAACTGAGAATTGCTTTATTTTTATATGGCAATATAGGAATACAAAAAAAGGTCCAGACAAGAAGGAATATTGGGTTGAATCTAACAAGATGACATTTTATTTATTTTTTAATTGAAAAAAAATTAAATTAATTAATTTAGAATATTTTTTCCATGGTTACATGATTCATATTTTCTCTTCCCTCCTCCCCACCTTGCCAACTGATGCACAATTCCACTGGGTTTTACATGCATCATTGATGAAGACCTATTTCCCTATTATTGATAATTGCACCATGACTTAGTCTTTTAGAGAAAACTTAATCACCAAGTATTTATTAAGTGCCTGCTCTGTGTGATTCAAAGACAGAAACAAGTTTCCACCCTTGAAGCATTTTGCCTTCTGTAGGGTTTGACAAGCACACTTATAAGTAGGTACTTTTATGATAAAAATTGAAGGCGTAAAGTTCTGAGCATAATTAACTTATTAGTAAAGCATGAATTTATCAATAAATAGGATCTTAGCTTCCCCAGAAAAGCTAAGACCCTGAATGAGAGGTCATTTATAGTTTTTAGAGAAGTATAGAACAAAGAATGGGACTTTGTAGGCAAGGCACTAGTTATGATTGGTTAGAAAAACTTAACATCATAAATAGTGAAATCAATATGATTGGTTACAGAGTTGAGGTACAGAACACAGTATGATTAGTTGGAAATTGGGAACAAGGGGCTACCAACAACTCCCTCTTTCCTTCCTGTGTTGAAGAAATATTCATTGTTTGAATTCACCTGCAAGGTTAAACTTAGTGGACGAAGACTTCTTTGGATAACAAGCTAGACATCCTTGAAGGACAGCTCAATGATATAAAGATACTATACCAGACTCCCTGGTGTCTACCTGCATCTCTCAAGGATAACAGATTTCCTAGAGGCAGGAATAGAACATCGATTAATTAGCAGAAGAACTGAACTTTTCAGTAACTAATTGCGGGCAAAATAAATTTCTGAATTAAATTCAGAGAAAAAAAAATCATGACAGTTAATTATGGAGCAAAATCAATTAATTATAAATAGCATTCACTAATAAAAAAGGCATAGAATCAATTCCTAACTTCCTTTAAAGCTCAGCCTCTTGGTCTTTTTGTACTGAAAAAAATCAATCTGTATTTGAACTTGGAGCTTCTGATTTTAGACCTTTATCCACTGTACAACTTAATTGCTCTTTTCTGTGAAAGAAGTACCAGCAGGCAGGAGTAAGAAAGATCTCTTGGAGGAAATGACCTTTGGGCATGGCTTGTACTAAGGCATAGAGATAAGGGAAAGAATATACAATAAATGGATAAAAGGACACACACAAAAAAGAGATCTACAAAAGAGGGAGGTTCTAGTAGAAAAATGGATAAAAAAAGGAGATGTACAAATTCAACATGGATTTTGTTTAGAGTATCACTGAAGAAGCAGTGGAATATTAAAAAACAGATTGGATTAGGGAGTCCCAAGACCTGAGTTTTAATTTTGGTTCTGCCATTCATTTGCTGTGAAACTTTGGGCAAATCTCTACCTCTTTCTTAGGCTTAGTTTTATCATCTATAAAATGGGGGTGATAAAACCTGTATTACCTACCTTTTAGGGTTGTGGAGAAGAAAATGTTTTTTAATCTTTAGGCACTTATAAAGTTGAGTGATGATTATTATATACAACTGTGTGCAACATAGTATTGTATAATGGTTGTGTAGCAAATAAATTATTCAGTCATTTCAGTCACGGCTGATTCTTTTTGACCCCATTTGGAATTTTCTGGAGTCTTTTGCAAAGGTCCTGGAGTGGTTTGATATTTCCTTCTCCAGATCATTTTACAGATGAGGAAAATGAAAGAAACAGAGTTAAATGAACAGGGCCACACAGCCAGAAAGAGTCTAAGGCTAGATTTGAAGTCTAGATGATGAGTCTTCTTGACTTCAGGCTGCCTTTATCCCACTACTTGCCCTATGAAATGAGTTACCATATAAAAAATACTACCAGGCCCTGGGGGGATAGCACAAAGGAAATGGGCATTTTACAAGATCTGTACCTTCTTTGGAGAAAATACTTGTTTGTCCCTTCTTCCTTTACTTATTGTGGAACAAGTTGTATTGCTGGATAGGAATTTATGATGTAGTTAGGATAAAGAACTTATAAAATTTTTTATAGATTTAAAGTTGTAGGATAGAAGAAAAGGTGGCCCAGTGGGGGGTAAGGAGGGGGAAGGATGCTATGAAATCTGGAAAGATCTGAGTGCAAATCTTTCCTGTGATAGGTCTTTAACCTCTATCATGATGGATAATAATTTATTTTTGTAACCAGCAGGTGGCACTGTCTGGCAAGGTTTGAAGATTTAAGGTAAAGGACAACTTCCCTCATCTCAAAATTTTGGGCAAGTTTACTCTCCTACACCCCACTCCCCTCTGCCTTTGGGAGGAATTGGGGAGATGGAAAGTGATGATTTCCCCTAAGTTAGTGCTGAAATTGTTCCCATTACTAGAGACAAAGAAGGTAGTAACCTCAAAAGAAAAGAAAAAAACAAAGGGAATGAACTCTGCTTATGGTTATTTGCTACTGAAGAAGTCTTGCCTTTACCAAGACTCTTGTATGTATGTTCTAAATCTGTTTATCTTGCAAGGCCTAGAGTAAATGATCTCAAATCACAAGGTTGATTTATTTTGCTGTTTTGGAGCTTGTGTTATTAATGCAAACAAAACCATAAGATTCTTTAGATAATAGCTTGGAGCCCCCAAGCTGTGATAAAATCCTTGTTATTTTAAAGAGCCATTCAAACCTCTTTCTATTTAGTTCTGTGTACTACAGACCATTCACAGACCTCCTCCACTGAATTCCTCCTGTACTCAACTAATAATAGACAAGAACCTCATAGCAGTTATGACTAGCTGCAATTTTAAATGGAAGATGTTAGAAAATGGGAAACAAACAGAAACTTGGAAGTAAAATATTTTTGACATCTGCTTGTGGGGTTGAAGGAGAGACAGAAATTAAAGCACTTCATCAGCTTTTTGTAGAACTTAAAGAATGATGATTGAGAAAGTTTCATTCGTTTTCAATCATACTTGTCAGTTCCTTTTCTAATAATCAGAGACCATTTTTTTTATTGTAGCTGAGCCTGTAATGCTCAGATGATTGTGTCTGAACTATTCTCTCTTTCTTAGCATGTTAGTATTCTACTGGTGTTGCTGTATGACATCAAGATATGGAACACATCTGACTCAGGAGAACTAAAAATTACTATATAACAGAAGCCAATAGAGATTTGCATGATGGATAAGAGCAGATTGCAAAACATAACCAAAGAACACTGAAGAATAATAGGACTAATAGATATTAATGAATTGTATGGCAGGAAGGGAAGATAGGCATGTTTCATGGTGAAAAATGAGAAATGGATGGTAAAGCATTTTGATGTCCTGACAATCAAAGGAAAGTGAGAAATGACTCTAGGACACTGTTATAAACTTCCTATGGAACACTTTTGAGAGGATATAGTCAAGAGTTGTACAAGATATCATGAATGAATGGGTTTGATGTTGAACTGATGACATCCATATCAATTTGAAATTAGTCAAATAGTTTCTTCAACTCAGAGATAACTATGCTGGGAGTAATATGTAACAAGAGTATGAGGCAATATGCTCTAGAGCAGTGATTTTCAGTTTTTTGTTCTAAAATCCCCATTTAACAATAACAAAGTGTCGTGAACACCCAGAGGAATTGAATATATTACTTATATATTTCTAGATTTATTCATTAAATACTCACAATAACCACAATGATAACATTTGCTTCCAAATTAAACTTTATATCATATAATTATAAAATATAAATTTTTATTCTATCTATAATAATGAAAACTTTGAAGTCTATAAACTCTAATTATGAAAGAAATATTTCATATTTCATATGAAGTTCCATAAGAGGTGAATCTTATAAATTCCATAAAATAAGCAATCTAGAAAGACCACATATCCTTCCTTTTATCTGCAAGACAAATTTTCTTATTTCATAAGATTTATTGAATATATTTTTTGATGAAATGTTTTTAATGAAATGTTACAACTTGTCATTTAACTGTGTTTATTTAACACAGTGTAATAACCATATATAAACTTGATGTTGGAATTTTCTATTTGAACAAAAAATGTGCATTATGTGGTATAAGATCAAATGATATAATCTTAAGTCTCGTTCCCCAGTGAGTTTGTAGTACACATGTCCAGTGATAATGATTTTAAAGAGCCTGATATCTATGTTTTAAGAATATAAGTGTTTGCAATATTGTGATCATATAATTACATGGATGATGAAGTATGATTATAGGGTAACCAAGAGGAAGTGGGATTTACCCTCATTTGTGTTCTGTATGCTGCCCCAAAGGATATGCATGTGCCTGACCATCTATTGTGCATAGGTTTGCCCTTGAATGTCAAATCCTTGAGGCAATTTGGAAACAATTTGATGATGGGTTGAGAAATTTCAAGAATATATTGTGTAGTCAGAAGTGTTCAGATTTTGATGTAATTTCTGCATGAAAACCAAAATCATTGTGCTCATGATCATGATGGTGTCTAATTGCTATAGGTATTGATGTAATTACTGTAGAAACACTCATAATGCATCAAAATATACAAATGCATGGTGTCACAGAAGAAAAATATATTTGTAATATAATTGGGCAACTATGTATTGCTTATGGCACTATTAAATAATTTTTAGCACGAATCTTTTGGAACATTGTTACAAGCTCCTTTAAAGGACTTAAGAACCACTAAATGGGAACCACTAGACGCATGGAAAGAGTACAGGAACTGGAGATTTGAAGAACTGGATTGAAGTACCAACTATGTCACTTATTAGTAGCATGACCTTGGAGCAAGTGGTTTTCCCTTTTTGGCCTTCAATTTCCTCATTTGTAAAATGTGGGCATTGAATTACATAATCTCTAAGGTCTCTCTCCCCACTTTAACATTCTGTGAGTCTGAGTCTATAAGGCAGAACAGGAGAGAGAGAGAGAGGCTTGATGTCACCTGCTGGGAACATAATGGATCTGTAGAAGGAGCCAAGACAGAGTATAAAAGCTTGGAAACACCTGCTGGGAGCTACTGGGGACTACAGAGTGAACTTTACCACTGGAACCACTCCATTAGCAGAGGGCATGAGACAGGCTATAGAAATCATCTGAGAACAGCATGGGGACTCATCTGCAAGGAACTACATACAGTGTGAGCAGAGCCTTTGAGTGACTAGAAATTTGCTTGGATATTTGGGAGACAGATGCTAATTGAAGGTGTCTATATTTTCCAAGGGTTCTACTTTGTTTTTCTTGGTCTTTTCACTAAATTTTACTTTCTTTAATGTTGCAAACTTTATGCTTTCAAGGGAAGTTTGTTTTAGTATACTGGATTTTTTTGGGTAGTGTGATTTCTCCATTTTTTTTTGGCATGGAGAGTGGTGTGGGTATAAGCCAGAGCAATGAAAAATCCCCCAAAGTATAGTAGACCCTTCAGATCCTGAGAATCTCTGAAAAGGCTGAACTTAAAATAACATCTTTTAGTCTTCTGTGGCTCTGCTGTGATTGCATATGGTGTGTCTAGGGTCTGATAGAAGGAGGCATCATTAACATTTTACAATAAACTCATTTCTTCAACTGACAGAATAGAGACAGGGGTGTTATAAGCCCGCTTTGGGAAGTTCTCTGTAGGTTTGCAGGGGGTGTGGATATTTAGTTACAAGAGGGACAGACAGAGGCCTTTCCTTTCTATATGACAAAGCACTTTGTCCCATGCTTGTCCCCTGTGGAGTTGTAACAGGAGAATCAGACTGAGTGCATTGGATTTCATGCAATAGGTATTCTGATTTGTGAGACCCATCCAAAAGGTTCTAGTCTCCTCCTCCTCCCCTACAGTGATTTAACAGCTAATTCTCTCATAAATCCAACTTCAGAAAAATTCCCAGCATTCCCAAGTTAAGCACTTAGCAGCCTTTTCAAACTTATGAAATACCAATATGGTTTATAACCATAAAATTAGGGTTATGTGGGCTTACAACTTTTTACTTTAGATTGGACTCTCTGTGAGTCTCTAGAAAAACTCTAAGGTTTTTCTGGTCTCGAGGTTTGCATCTGAACTCTAATATAAGGCAAAAAGGGGATGAAGAAGAGGGACCCCTTAGGGGTTGTGAAGGGGGTGGGAAGAGAGCTATAGACTTTATTTAGGACTTCCTGAGTGTACAAAGGTATTAGAAAAAAAGCTTGAAATTTCTTGGTTTTCAAAGGGGAGGCTGTCAAGCTCCTTGGAAGCAATTTCTTTTGTTCCAGCTAAAGGTTACTCAGTAGTTCAGTGCAGTCACTGAGGCACCTAGAGAAAATGAAAATGAATCAAGAATCCAAAGTGTGCCCTATGGTCCACATACTCTAATATTTTGAACATTTAATATGGTGTGGGATGATGGACTATACTTGTGACTAGGATTATTTAGAGCCCTTGAAAAGTGATACTTCTTTGGGGTTCCATTTTTTGGCCAAAGATTGAGAAATTCTGTGAGACTTCAAAGCATATGGCAGAGAACTTACCATCTGCCCCGAGATGCCTTCTGTTGGAAGCTATCCTGCTCAAGAAGTGCCTTAACTGTGGTTCAGGGAATTTTCTAATTCTTTTGACTTAGATGTGTTGGAATAGACCAAAGAGAGGTGGTAGGAAAAGAAAGGACAAAGATAATTCAATGTGAAAATTAGTGTAGGAATAAAGTTCCCTTGTTTGGAGTGTGGTACTGAGGCCAAAGGGTCATGGTTTGAATTTCTTCCAGGCCAGTAAACTTTGGCATCCCAACCTTAGCTAGCCTTACAAAAGCATGATGTTGGTCACAAGTGGGGAATAAGCTCAATGTGAATCTGTCATCACTACTGGAAAAAAATAAATCAAAGTTGTTAATGATGTTGGGTTGAGATGATCATCTTTGTGAAGAAGGGCATATGGTTACAGAGGAAACAAAGGTCACATCTCTATGAGTAGGAGCCAATTGGAAGGGACTGATGCAATGAACTCATCCAAATGGATGGGCCTCATTTATATAGGGCCATTCAGAACCATTAAGATGACTCTATCCAGAAAAAAAAATCACCAAATATTTTAGATTTTATTTAACTGTAGCCTTGTAGGCTCTGCAGAGTGGTAGCAGGATATCCAGCTTTGGCAGGTTAAGCATTATGTTTTCTTTTAAATTTTTATTTATTTATTTATAATAAATATTATTTAAATTATTATGCTTCTTTTAAATTTATTAATAGAATTTATTTCCAGGTATCTCAGCCCTCCCTTCTGTCTCTATTCCATAGGTGGCATCATCTAGAAAGCAGATATATATATGCATATATGTATATATAAATGTATATATGAATTATGTCTTTTGGGTCTCTATTTTTCAGTTCATTCTCTGGAGGTGAATATTCACAAGTTATTCTTCAAATATTAAATCTATAGCTATATATAATGTTCTCTTGGCTCCACTCATTTCACTCTTCATTACCTCTTGTAGTTCTTTGTAAGTTAAAAAATTAATCTGCTCATTGTTTTCTTTTTAATTTTTTACGGTGCATTAGTATTCCATCACAATCAGATACCACAATTTGTTTAGCCATTCCTCAGTGGATGGACATCCTCTTGATTTCTAGTTTCTTGCCAGCACAAAGAGAGCTATTTTGGAGCATACAGGTTATTCCCTTATATTAAAACTGTCCTCTTGCAAAATTTTAGGCAAAAATGTTTTTACTAATCCTTGTTATATGTATTATATCTTCAGGCAAGAGCTTGTTATTTCATATTTTTTTCTCAAACACCATTTTCTTAAACTTAAAAAGAAATTATTTGTTTGCAACATTAAAAGGGTTAACCCTTAATCCCCTTCCCACTCCCAATTAGAGAAGGCATCAATTGACAAAAAGATATATATATATATATAACTATGCCTTACTTATTTCCATTTATCAGTTCTTAACTTTTTTTTTTTACTTGTCAAATCTGGCTTATACTTCTGCAGCTATTGTCTTCAGTGAATTGGTAGAAACATGGCTGCGTTCCTGACATCTTCAGTTTCTTTCCCTAAACTGCATAACCCTTAGTGATGCTTTACAGATTCCTTTTTGGCAGTATCATTTTTGTCTATGTGAATCATCAGAAGGAGGTAGAAGTCATCAAGTTTGACAAGTCTTGGGAGGTTCTTTGTTATGTTCTGGATAGATGCCCCAGGAAGACAGCAAACCTTGCTATTATAATTATTGCAGTTATTTTTGAATAAGTTAATGAGTTTTGGCTTTCCATGAATCATCATTAGCTTTTCCCTAGTAACTTTGTGACCAATAATTTCAGCATATAAGGCTGAATTGTGGTCCACATTACATACTAGTGAGTTGTTAATGATCAAGCTATCTCCCTACATTGGAGTTAGGGATGTAGCATCCTCTCTGAGCTCACTCTTCCAATTGATACTGGACTAGTAGGTTAGGTTCTCCAGAACGCAATGACTTGCTGTCCTAAAGGTGCTAGAGGTAACTGAGAAATTAAGTTTTCCACCATAACTTACAAGTCCCTATTTGGTATGCTCTCCAATATCAATAAATTAATAGAGCTCCATTAGCTTTTATAAAGAGGTATTTACTGAGAAAAAAAGAGTAAGAATAGTAATTATAAAACCATATTCCCCAAATGAAGGGGCTTACTCTCCCATTGCATGTAGATATTATGTCTTTTGTGTCTCCATTTTTCAGTTCATTCTTTGGAAGTGAACATTCACAAGTTACTCAAATATTAGATCTGTAGCTAATGTTATCTTTGTCTTACTCATTTCATCTTCTTTACTTCATATAGGTGAAAGGGATGTAGCATCCCCTGTAGAATGTTGCCTAAAGTCCCTAGGAAGAGTGGAGTTTGAGAAAAATGGTTATCAAGAACCCATCAGACTGAGAGGGTTCCTTAAGGCTCCTGTTTTGTCATTTTTTAATCTAAAATTTATGTTACATGAAAATTCCAAGGTAACTTCCTCTGTCTTTTCCCTATATTTCCTCAAGAAAGCAGCATTTGACAAAAAGATATATGTAAATATAAAACTATATCTTGCCTGTCTCTATCACTTTCACTGGAAATGGACACAAACAAGTTATCTTCAAATAGTATTTCTGTTCCTGTATTGCATATAATGTTGGTTCTGTTCATTTCACTCTTTCTAATTTCATGCAAGTGTTTCACAGGCTTCCCAGCAAGTCTGATTCTGGCTTGTTCAGTTGGACTGCCTGAATCCTACACTTGTAGGTTGGTTGAAACAGATTGCTTTGTTTCTGTACTGGCCTTTTATTGGTCTTTTTTTTTTAAAAAAACCCTTACCTTTTGCCTTACTATGTATTAGTTCTAAGGCAGAAGAGTGGTAAGGGTTAGATGATGGGGGTTAAGTGACTTGCCCAGGGTCACACAGCAGGGAAGTGTTTGAGGCCAGACTTAACCTAGGACCTCCTGTCTCTGGCCTGGTTCTCCTTTCACTGAGCACCCAGCTGCTCCCCTTTTATTGGTCTTAAGTGTCACTACTACTATTTCTGGTTGCCAGTGAGAATGGATCTCCTCTTTTTTATCCATTGCCTGGGCACTCCTTTTTCTGAATTCTTATTTGTTGAAGATCAAGAAGAAATAAATACAAAAGACTTTGAAGTGCCATGTATTTTTGGATAAATGGCAATCAGTTGGGAAATATGGCAGCCATTGCCCGTCTCCTACCTTGCAATTCAAAGCAATTGACTTTGAGCCTTACTGGCCACCAGGAAAGAAAAGAGCTCCTGAATCCTTAGCATTTCCAGCTCCAAATTCAGTTAGAAGACTTTTTGTCACCATATAACACGAATCCCTGACTCATCTTGCTTGAAACCAGCTTTCAAAGTTCTACATGTTGGATTGACAGCAGGCAGAAAATGTCTGTCATTGCTTTGAGGACTGGACCTTTGTCTCCTCCCCCACTCCCCACTCCCTAACTCCCATTATTAGAGGAACTACATCAGAAAGTGAGGGACCAAGCTGGGTTTCAGACCCAGATCTTCTCAATATCTATTCAATAGGAATATATACTATATGTATCATGGAAACATGGTCTCATTGGGAGTTTTTAGTAATACTCGTAGAAAGACAGCACAAGTTCATTTTTTTACTGGTCAAAATATAGTACCCAAATCAGGGAAGTTTACTTTTTTATTTTTTAACTCTTACTTTCCATCTTAGAATCAATACTGTGTATTAGTTCCAAGGCAGAAGTACAGTAAGGGCTAGGCAATGGAGGTGAAGTGACTTGTCCAGGATCACACAGCTGGGAAGTGTCTGAGGACAGATTTGAACCCAGGACCTCCTGTCTTTAGGCTTGGCTCTCAATCCACGGAGCCACCCCAGAGATATACTCTTTACTGATATACAAAATAAGAGCTAGAATTTAAGCCAAGAGAATGGAAGGCATGGATTGACCTGGCCTCTTTTCATTAGCTTTTGTATTAGTTCAATTTAATTTGCATGGCATACTGGAGAAGAGTTTGGAGATTTTTAAACCGAAGTCAGGTAATTGTCTGAGTCTTCGGAATGGACTTCAGCCTTAGACACAGGGAGCCAAAGAACATGTGTAATTGTACTCAGACTGCACTTTACCTGAATTTTTGTAGCTTATGTGCTGACCCATTGTTCTGGCTGTGACCAAATGTCTGTCAGCCTGCCTTTATCCAGAGGAGGGAAGTTTTCTAGTAGCTTTGCTACAGCTGAGATTGCCAGTGGTTGGTTCTGATTACATAAAAGCTGGTGGTAGTGAGGACTACTCAGCAGTATCTATCCGAGCAGTACAGCAATGTTTCAAGTAGTGAACAACAGAGAGCAGAATGAAAAACATCACAATAGCATGTCAATCACACCTTGGCTTCACTGCTATGGATTACCCTGGTCGTGTAGGTGTTCTTTCTCATGTTCTCTATGTATATGTCCTCTACTTGTGTGCTAATCAGTCAGACAACAAGCATTTATTATTCAACCTTCTCAGTCCATCTTTTCAATTTTTTCCAGCCATGACATCCACCTGTAGACTTAATTTTCTCATCTGCATATAGACTCTGGGACTTCTCTGACTTCCCATCCATGTTCGAGGAAGCCCATTATTAGGAAATCTCATCTATAACCTTTGGAACTCACACCTTATCCAACCTCTCTGATTGGAGGGTGGAGTGATGAACTCCAAAGTGTCCACTTAAGGAGGGGGCTCAGGACACATACCTCATTCCCTTACCTGGCTGTGCTACATTAGGACTTCTCTGACTTCTCTATCATGTCCCATGTTACATGCTCTTGTCTTCCTCCTTTTTAGCTTGCTCTTGGTGGTTTTCCTCATTAGATCATAATGCCCTTTGAGGACAACCCTTTCTTTCTTTCCTTCTTTCCCTCCTGTATTTGTATCTTTAACACTTAGCACATAGTAGGCACTTAATACATGTTTGACTATAGATTGACTACTTATTGTTATGCCAGACATTGAGCTAAAGGCTAGATATACAAAGACAAAAATTAAACAACCCTTGCTTCCAAAGAGCTTCCATTCTAACAGAGAGACAACAAGTGCACATAGGAGCATATACAGAATACAAAATAAATACAAGGTAATTTTGGGAGGGGGAGTCCTAGAAGCTAGGGGAACAATAGGAAGAAAATGGTACTTGTGCTGAGTTTTGAAGGAAACCAGGGATTCTAAGAGATGAGAAGAGGAAGCATTGCATTCTAGGTATAGGGTTAGCCATTGCTAAAGTATGGAGACTGGAGACCCAGGACTTCTCCATTCCAATATGGTGGCAATATAGAGTGCAAGGAGAGGAATACTATGCAAGATAAAGGAAAGGAAGTGTTCAGGTTGTAAAGAACTTTAACTGACAAAGGAAGGGAGGAATTTGTATTTGATCCTTCAGGCAATAAGGAGTCTTTGGAGTTTGTTGAGTAGTGTGCTGATATGATCGAATTTATGCTTTAGGAAAATACTTTGGCAATTCTATGGAAGAGGGATTGTAGTGGGGAAAGGCTTAAGGCAGGGAGGCCAAGTAGGAAGTTACTGACAGATAGGTGGCTCAGTAGATGGAGAGCCAGGCCTGGAGTCTGGAGGTACTGGGTTCAAATTTGGTCTCAGATACATCCTGTTTGACCCTGGGCAGGTCACTTAGCCCCAGTTGCCCAGCCATTAATGCTTTTCTGCTTTGGAA
Organism: Monodelphis domestica; assembly: GCF_027887165.1. Lineage (NCBI taxonomy): Eukaryota > Metazoa > Chordata > Mammalia > Didelphimorphia > Didelphidae > Monodelphis > Monodelphis domestica. The sequence continues at coordinate 177,237,478 of NC_077229.1, read as the reverse complement.
GTGATACTATCAAATTTAAGACAGAAGGTAAGGGTTTAAAAAAAAAGAAATGAAGACTTAACTTGAAAGGGTGCCTATGTGAGTACAAAAGAGAAAAAATATACAAGGCTTGCTGTGGAGATTAAAAATGGCAAGATTTGGTAACTAATTTGATATGTGGAATAACAGCTTTCTGGTTTGTGCTTCTGCATGCATGCTTTTTGGCCACATGTTTCCTTCACATGTTCCCTAGTTGTGTGTTCTGAGTGTTTACCATCCCCATGGTAATCCATGGGAAGGTATATTCCACATGTGTATGCGTGGGGAGGGAATCGCCTCTTGTCACTTCATTCACTATATAATTCCTGTTTGATTAAATATCTTTTATGTGAATTAACATGCCCTCTGCCTGTTTTATAAAGGCAAACACACCAATGAGACTTTATGAGCTATAATTTTGAGTAGGTTCTGACCCACATGATGTCTTGAACTTCTCGGGGTAGCTTATCTGGATAGCCTACTTGAAAGATGGTTGTACCAATAATTATATGCTTAAGAACTCCAATTTATCTTATTTTTTGAACCATTGTGCTACTTTGCATTTATCTTTGGTAAATTTCATCTTATTACATCTAGCCCATGTGGTTATCCTGTTGAATCATTTTTGGATCTGATTCTGACATCCACTGTGTTAGTCATCCTTCTATGTTTCCTCTTATTAGTAAATTTGATAGTAGAAACATCACAGGGTATAGATTCAGGGACTGAGCAGAATGAAGTGAGATTAGTCAGGGATTTAGTTTTATATATCTATAAAATATTTGAAGAAACAATAAATGCCCCTTATGAATTGGCTTCATCCTCTATAGAAGATTTGTGGAAAGATAATTTTAAGAATTGCTCAGGATGTTAGGGTAAGGAGGGGTTGCTATTTGTTTCTATTTGTCTGTATGGAGGGAGTTCCAGCAGCAATATGTTTGTGGATCTATTGATATACTGAGGCATTTTTCTCAGTTTTGTCACATAGTATAAAATAGGAAACACTGATCTACAAGTTCATATGTTTTGCAGAACTTCTTTTATTCAACAGAACATTTTAGGAAAGTTATTTTCAAAAGCCCAGGAATGACCATTTTGTGTGTGTGTGTGTGTGTGTGATAATCATCTTTCTTCTTTGTGTTTATCTTCCAGTTGCACCTTCCTGGCTTTTGTGTAGTTCTTTTAGTAAGCAAGTCAGCTCAGTAGTGACCTGGGAGCAGGTGAATAGTGGGTGGCTGATGTAATTCCTGATACTGTTGTGAGATGCTGACTTCAGGCCTGGCCCACTGGAAAAGTGACCAACTTGGTCTGTCAAGTGCTGGCTCTGGGTTGTGAGCAGTTGGCAAAGCTGTCCATTCTTTTTTCTTTTTATTGCTTGTTCCACAGTCTGCATAGGATACACAGCTGGTTGGCAGTTCTGCCCCTAATTCCATAGCTCTCACTGAGTTAGATCTGACTGCTGCTCCTGACAGAACGGACAATGACAGGCAATGTCAAGATAGTTCCTTCCCCCATCCATCTCTATGGGGCAAATCTTCCTGGAGCCTGATGGTAGAAGGACACTTCTAGCATTCCATAGGAAGCCACCCTTGTTGGTCACAGGTAAAAGAATCAGTGCTTGGGAATTTTTTGGTGAAGAAGCTTTTTTTCTTTTTGGAGGAGCAGAAAAAATCAGTATAATTGATAACTCTACCAATTTTCTAGTGGATGCCTATTTCCATTTTTATTCTGTCCTGGTATTACCCTCTGCACATGGACATCACCCAGTGTGAAGTAAACCACAGCTCTTTCCAAAACTGTTTTTCTGTTTTTGCAACTGCAGATGTCCGGGAAACAGCAAACTGTTGTTTTGAAGGCTTTTTTTTTTTTAATATTTATTTTTTATTGAGCTTCGGATTCCAAGCGATTGAAAATGGTTCCTGTTTATGCTTCTTATTGGTGATAGTTTAACTAGCTGAATTTTGTTTTCTCTGGATTATGGTTTTTTATGGTTTTCCTCTCACAGTTTATTAGTCCCCTGAGGTCACTGGTAGCAGAGAAAAAAATGCCCAGAGAAAACGGAATTTGTTTTATATCCACCTTTTCAATGCCACATAGAGAGGTGCCAGTTTCTATTGCAGGGTTAGTATGTGATTTCTTTCTTGGGGGTTCATGTGTTCAAACCCACAAGGAAAATCTGGCTAACATTAATTTCGTCTTTTGGCAGACTGTATGGACACAAAAGGCAGGATGGAATAGTGGAAAGAACACCAACGTGAACAGAAGTTCAGGGTTCCAGACCTGGGTTCCATTGATACTTCCAAGCAATGGAACTGAGCAGGAATCACTCAGCTTTACTGGGACTTCATTTCCTCTTTTGTAAAATGAAGCTAGTAATATTTCTGCCACCTACTTCAAAAGGTTGTTAAGAAAGCATTTTATAAAGGGCTACATACATGTAAATAAATACAATAGACATTGTAGCAGAAGTTGGGGAGTCCAGAGACTTAGATTCCACCCTTGACTCTACCACTAATTTGCTATGTGACATTAGGCAAGTCATAGTCTTCCATGGGTCTCATTTTGCATTAGATGCTTGCCATGATTTTGAGGAAATCATAGAAGAAGAGATTTAGAGTCGGATGTGACCTTTAACATCTAGTCCAAATCCTTCATTTTACAAAGGAGGATACAGAAGTCCAAAGAGTTTAAGTGACTTGCTTAAGGTCACCCACCTAGTAAATAGCAGAACCAAAGTTTTTCTTAGTTGTAAAATGGAGTTGGACTAGATATCTTTAAATTCCTTCCAGCTCTAATATTCTATGACTGGAAAATGAATAATTAAGTCAAAACCTCCAGCTTATTTCTGAAATTTGAAAAATGGGATATTTATCCCATGTTTTCCTATTAGCTTTTCTCCTCAGGTATTTATTTTTGAATTCCTCAGGTGATTGTTAGTAGAACTTAGCAAAAGGTAAAAGGTTTATGTAAATATCATAGTGCAGTGAGATCTGAGTCTCCCTTTATGTCAGTCTTACAAATAAATCTCCCAAATTTATTTGTTGTTTTGTTCAGTTATTTTCAGTTGTGCCTAACTCTTCCTGACCTCACTTAGGATTTTCTTGATGAAGGTGTTAGAGTAGTTTACCATTTCCTTTTTAAGCTCATTTGACAGATGAGGAATTGAGGCAAATAGAGTTAAGTGATTTGTCCAGGGACACACAGTAAGTGTCTGAGACTGTGTTCAATTCCTTCCCCCCTCTCCTCCAAACCCTAGGATAGTGATGGTGAACCTTTTAGAGACAGAGTGCTGGGCCCTGACTCCATTCCCTCTCCAGACTGAGTGCTATGCCAGGACCCCCCACCCCCAGAGACCAAGTGCCACTGTCTGTCCCCCTTTACCCCAAACTTTGTATTGGTTTCAAGGCAGAAGAGCGGTAAGGGCTAGGCAATGGGGATCAAGTGACTTGCCCAGGGGGTGACCCTTTTTAACTATTACACTCTCATCCTTTTGCAAAATATGAAGGAGTTTCTCCTTGATAGAATTAGAAGAGCAATGCTATTGGATAGATTAATATTGACCCAATCTTTGGTAGCCTCTTTAAAAAAACTGAGCTTATCAGTTCCAGAAATCATAAGCAAAGAAGTATCTTTTGGAAATGTGACCTCTGAGAGTAAAGAGAAGCAGCTAAGGATTCAAGGGAGAGTTAGCCTGGAAGAATTAATTAGGTGAAGGGATCAGATCATGGGAGCCCAGCTGAATGATCTGTTCAGTGGAGACACTGAGCTTAGAAGGGCTATTCTCTAAGTTTAAAAAGAAACTGATATTCACATTAAGAGATAGTATATTTGGGATAGCAAGGTAGTTCAGTGGATTGACAGATCTAGGGATGGGGGGGTCCTGGCCACAGATATTCTAGCTGGGTGACTCTGGAAGTCACTTAATCCCCATTGCCTAGCCTTTGCCACCCTTCTGCCTTGAAACCAATACAGCACTGATTCTAAGATGGAAGGTAAGGATTAAGAAAAAAGAGAGGTAATTCCCAAATACCACTTTCAGGGTGATTGTAAGTTGAAAGAATTTGTCAGCACTCCATTTGAGTAGAGTAGAAAAGAATTCACCAGCTGAAGATCGGTGAGAACCAACAGGCCATTTCCTATGGTCAAGATATTCCTGTATGGACTAATGAAATCAAAGCTTGCCTTCTGTGGTGGGGGTTACCCTAAGCACATGGATTTCTCTTCCTCATCAGCTTCTCTGCTAAGTTCCTGTAAATGCGTGCCCATGAATCACCATAGATACTGAGTTCATTTGGTGAGAGAATGATGTGGCTCAAACACATTGTATTTAGATTGTAATGTAGTTTATCATTTGTGCATTTGTTTTCCTCCATCAGTATCTATGATGTTAATTCTTTTGCTTTATGGTTAATTAGTGCTTGTATTTTAGTATCCCTGTGACCAGCAGGTTGTGTATAGGTTTACAACTAGGACCCTGAATGAATTTGAATGTAACCGTGTTGTGGTGGTCTATCTCTGGAATCATAGACCTCTCAGGGTAAGGGCAGAGGTTGGAATGAACAAACAAGCCCATTGAGTGAATACCACTCCTGAGCAAGAATAGTGTATTTTTTGACCTTGGTGAGTACCTATTCCATGCCATCCACTTTGCTACACCACTGTTGTTATGTCAAAGGACCATCAACCACTATAGCTTGATCATACCTTATTCGCATTACATGAGGCTGAATTGAGATTTAAATGGACAGATAATAGGGAGGCATTAATAGTTCTTGAGCAGGGGAGGACATGATGAAAGCAATGATTGAGAATGATGATTGTGGCATCCACAAACTAGTGTCATAGTGATGAAGTAGCTGAGAATAGTGGTCATCAAAAAGACATTTCTAATTATTTTGAGGCTTCTCTGCCTCTAGTTTCTCTCCCCTAACTGGAACTGCCCACCATCAGTACAGATCACTTTGCTTAAACATTATTTTAATTATATCAACTACTTATCAAAATAATGCAGTGGGTTTCAAGCAAGTGACTTTCCAACTAAGTTGCAAGGCTTTCTAGGTAATAACACCCAATACTTGACATCATACCAATGCCTACAGCAGCTGTGTATTATTTTTCATGTTTATAGTTGATATGTTTGCATAATTTTATAGCACTGGATTTGGAATCAGGAGACCTGGGTTCAAAAACTGCCTTGGACATTTATTATCTATATTATAACATGCAAGTCAGCCTCTGAATCTCAGTTTCCTCTTCTATAAAATAAGGATGATAATAATCCTTTCACTGCCTACTTCATAGGTTTGTTATGAGAAGAGTGCTTTTTAAAGTCATAATCCAACTTTCCTGTAGTCTGATTTCCTTAAGACTTAACCTAATTTCTTCCAGACTATAGAGTTTCAGGCTCACTCCCTTTTGCCTCCATAGGTAGGTAAAGAGATGGTCAAACACTCAAATGGATTTGTGATGTCATCCAAGCCAGGCTCTCCTGTGTGACTGTTGTTCATGTCCCCCTACAAGTTCCTACAGGTAGTTCCTCCAATGTGGTGGGAGCCTCCCCTTGCTTTTCTTGACATCCTTCCTCGGGGCCCAGCACAGGACACAAGCTGGCCATCAATCTATCATTCTTGCCATATGTCTAGCCCATTTTCTCTTTCAAGCATACAATTGTCTGATTACATCTTTCATTCTTATGTTCCTTTGTAATTCTTTGTAATGTCTTACAGTCCTCTCTATTGCCCTCTGGGTGATACAGCCTTCTTCTGGGCTTGTAATGATTTCCACGACTCATGATCCTACAGCAACAGGTGAAGAGATGGTTAATGAAAATCATTTCCAATAGTCTAACTTGTATCATTTTTCTTTCATATAGAAGAAACTGTAACTTATCTTGAAAAGCTTCACCCTTTCTCCACCACTCCTTAGCAGTTTTTGGTGGGATTTCCAACTGTCTACCCCTCCCAAATCTTGCTAAAGTCTAGTGTAAACACACAGAGTTCTGCCTGGTCTGTTGATGGAGTTCCAGCAGCGCCACACACAGCAGGGAAGCCCAGCACAATAACTGGACAGCTGCCGATGGAGCTGCAGCTTCTGATTAGGCAGAAGAGGGAGTACTTATGTGTGTCTCTTGGTACCTGCTTCACTACCTCGCCTACATTCGAATGTTTACTCTCGGGCCAAAATCTCCTCTTCCTTATTAAAACCAGGTGCTCTATATCTAGTCCAGGCCTTTGTGGTATCCCTTAATTTGGATTAGTACAGCAGTCTCCAATGTATTTAAAAATGAGGCCCCTTATGCACAATTAGATATATGGTCCTTAAGCTCAGTGGGGAGATGCAAGGTTGATTTGGCTCACCTCCAAACGCCTTCCCTCTATGTCAAGTAATTGCTCTGGGGTTATGAAAACACCATGACCATCTTTAAGAGAGCCTGTTTGGGTTGAAGATGATAAAATGATCCAAACTTGCAAGGCTGGAGGGGTTCTTCTGCCATTATCTCCTACTGAGAAGTTGTTTCTTTTGGACACAACTCTTAAAGTCACACCTCCTCCCTGAAGCCTTTCTGGACTGACTAGAACAAAGGTGAGTGATTTCTTCCTGACTTTATCCCAGCAGAATGTGCAACTCCCACTGCACGCAACACCAAGTACAACTGCAAACAGAGTTTTGGAGAATGTTGAAACTGAAAAGGACCCAAGAGATCTAGCCCATCTCTCTCTAATGGAATTCTTTCCATCTTTGATAGCTTGGCTCAAATATGTTCTCTTTAAAGGAAGCTTTTCCTGAACCCCTTAAGTTGAAGTGTTTTCTTCTCTTCTCAGATCTTAAATGGCATTTCATTCGTTTCATAGGAGTTTTGATTTCTTTTGTGTCATAGCTGATTACTAATTCTCTGGGGCTAAGGCAGACTTGTGAAAAGGAGAGGAAAGTTTCCTGGGAGAAGACCATAACAAGAATTAGAGATCATGTTAACATAAGTAGATCAGCCCTCTCTTAGGTGGATGGCTATGGAAGAGAATGAAGCTAGTGATTTTGCACAACTCTGCCTCCCTTAAATCTAACCCATGCCCAAGTTAAGGCATCACTCTCATAAAGCCATTGGTCCTCTCCAAAAATGAAGGATGAACAACAACAGTGTTATATGGTCTTTGAGCTTTGGGAGGAGGGAGAGGGGAAGTCAAGGACAGGAAAGGGCTCTCCCACCTTTCCTTGGTGAGGTCTTAAGCCCCTTTTCTATTTTTAGTCTCTCAAACCCTTCTGAGGATGCTAGAATCGTGATGCTCCAGAACAATGTTATATCAGAGGCAGCCTTTGTCTATCTCAGAAAGATCTGATCATCTCAGACTCTGTCTAATATCAGAAGACTGACTCTAGCCAAAGAAGTGGCTCATGTAGATATGATATGGCAAACAAAATATGACAACAGTGTTGTTTAGGGGGCAGCTAGGTAGCTCAGTGGATTAAGAGACAGGACTAGAGACAGGAACTTCTGGGTTCAGATACTTTGGCTCTGGGTAATACTCTGGGTAAGTCACTTAACTCCTATTGTCTAGCCCTTACTACTCTTCTGCCTTGGAATCAATATACAGTATTGATTCTAAGATGGAAGGTAAGGGTTAAAAACAATAACCCAGTGGTGTTAGTAGATACCATGTAGCTTGGCATGCACTGTAATCCTTCATGGTCTTTGATATGAAAATTCTAAGCTGCCAAGAATGAGTTCTAGTCAATGATTTCATCTGAATAATTCCCAAACTGCTGAAAATGATGTGGCGAAGGCATTGTGATCAATCTCTTTTAGAAATGAGGATGATTTTCACCTTCTTTTCAGAGGCTATAACTGGTATTAAATTCAGATAACTTATGAGCAGATTGAATTTTTCAGGCAGTTTCTCTGATTTCCATTCCATCCATAACCACTTAAATGTATCATGTTGGCAATTCTATTTGTATAAATCCTTCAACAATGACAGTCTAGAGATAATTCCAGATAGCTTGAAGATAGTTTGGAAGTGTCACCCACAATTTGCCATATATACCAGAGAACATGCCCTGGGGGAACTTCTGCCCTAAGATTTCATTCTGTTGATTTCCATCCCCCTCCCCCTCCTCCACTCCCAAATCCCTTTCTGCTTTCCGGTTCTGGAACCATTGTTCAGTCAATGCATCTGAATCTTTGTGACCCTTTGAACAATGCTGTCCATGGGATTTTCTTGGCAAAGATACTAGAATGGTTTGCCATTTCCTTCTCCAATGGATTAAGGCAAACAAATTAAGTGAATTGCCCAGGGTCACACTGCTAGTGTCTTGATTTGAACTCTGGCCTTTCTGACTGTAGGCCCAGCACTCTATCCATTGAGTCACCTAGTTGACTCTGGAACCATTAATCTTGATCAAATTAGTTCTGCCATTATTCCTGGATAGAATATTCCAATCTATTCTCCCTAAGATCTTAGGCACTTAGATTCTGAACCAAAGTATTCCTCCCTCACATCCAGTTTTTATAGGCATTGTTTCCCTCATTAGAATGCAAACTCTTTGAGAATAGGGTTGTTTTTGCTTTTGTATTTGTATTTCTAAGCATCTTGGTTCCAGTTCTCTCCATTCTGGCACATAGAAAGAGCTTAATAAATGCCCATTCATTCATTCATTCAAGATATCATCACTGTCTTATTTTTCAAGAATATAGACAGAAAAATGAGCTGGAGAAGAAAATGGCAAATGACATCACTGGGTATCCAATCTGACTAAACAACCACAATCAGCGATTCAGTCTTCTTGAATTATCTGAAGGAGCACCCAAGGAATTTTTCAGCTCTTTCTATAACTCTACTTCACTTATTGAAATGAGAAGTAGGGGAATTCTTCTCCTGGCTAGTTATGTCATCTTGAACATGCCCTTTCCTTTCTCTGGGCTTTGGTTTCTTCACTGTAAAAACGAGGATAATAGACTCAAAAATCTCCAAAACATCCTCCAGGTCTAAAATTCTATGACCCCTTGATTGTGTAAAAATTTTTTTAACTCTTATCTTCTGTCTTAGAATCTATACTAAGTATTAGTTCTTAGATAGAAGAGCCTTTGGAACTAGGCAATTGGGGTTAAGTGACTTGTCTGGGGTCACATTGCTAGGAAATGTCTGAGGTCAAATTTGAACTGAGGTCTTTCTGACTTCAGGTCTGGCACTCTATCCATTGAGATACCTACCTGTCCCCTTTTGAACCTTTCTTTATCATTCACTGGCATCTCAGTATCCTTCCTCTAGACTCATACTCCTTTTGAAGTTACTAAGGATCTCTAAAGATAGAAGTTTAAAAAGTTGCTCTTTTTTTTAGCCTTCAACTTTCTTGACCTCCCTGTAGCTTTTATCATTGGTCACAATTCTCACCTCTTTTACTCTTTCTCTTCCCTAGGCTTCTCGGACACTGCTCCTCCTTGTTCTAATACCTGTCATGATGCTCCTTAGTTTTATTGGTTGGCCCCTTATCTTCTTTCAAGCATGGATGACTTATCTTGGTTCCTGTTCTCTCCATTCTCTTCTCACCACATACTCTCTGCTTTGGTGTATGTTTTTTAACCCAGATATACCACTGCTGGGTGTGAACCCAAAAGAGATAAAAGAATTAGGAAACTATCCTATGTGCAAACCAAAAAAAAATGTATAGCAGTTTTTTTTTGTAGTGACAAAACCCCAAAACTAAAGGGATGCCCATCAATTGAAGAATGGCTGAAACAGTTGTATTTATGAATGAGATGGAGTATTATTGTGCTATAAGAAATAAGGAAGTAGATTATTTGAGAGATATAGAAAGATTTCTAAGGACTGATAAAAATGAAACAAGTAGGACCAGAAGAACAATTTATATAATAATATCAATATTATGAATATAAGCAATTTTGAAGACTGTTATAAATTGATAAAGATAAAGAATGAGCAGAATTAGAACAATTTGTACCACAACAAATAGGTTTTAGTCACGCTGAATTTGAGTGCTAGTGGGGACATCTAGCTAGAGATGCTACAGGGTATTACAGACATGGATTTTAAACTTGGGAGAGAGATTAGAGTTGAGGATATAGATTTAGAAGTCATCTGATTAAAAGTGAAAGTTGAAAATATGGGACCATATGTGATTTCCATGGAGAAAAATATAGAGATAAAAGAGGAGGTGATCATGGACAGAACCTTGGTGAACACTCACCTTTGGGAATGTGAAATAAGGTGTATATAGATTGGAGCTACATTGTGGCAGACCTTAAATACTTGGATTGGTAGTTTGTGCTTGTGATTTTCTTGGTTTGGACTATTTCACTTTGCATCTGTTCATATAAATCTTCCCATGTTTCTTTGTATTTGTTATTTCTTGTGACATAGTAATATTCCATTACATTTCTGTATTACAATCTGTTTAGCTATTTGAAGTCATTGGTTAGCTACTTTATTTCCAGATCTTTGCTCCTACAAAAGGTATTGATATAAATATTTTATTGTATCTGGAACATTTTTTCCCTTTGATCTTTGTCCTCCTTAGGGCATATGCCTATCTTCCTTTATAGTTAATCAGAGTTTTACTTTGTGAAATTCTGATAACCATAGCTTAAGATATAATAGAACTAAAGAATAGAAGTAGATTCATTTTAGGTACTGGAGGAAGGAGGGATATATTACTCATAAGGATAGACTATGAAAAATAATCAGTAAGAGTAATCAATGAGGGAATATGATACAAATTTATCAAATTATAGAAAATCTTAATTGATCAAATTCCAGAAAGTAAAGAACATAGAAAGTATATCCTCAAAACATAAATTTAAAAATGATTTTTTTCCTTTATTAATTCTTGACCATGTCACTCTCTGTCTCAAATACTTTTAATAGTTCCCTATTGCTCATAGCATAAATTCCCAAACTAGGGCCTAATGGGCCAAATTCAGCCTATGTTGCATGTTTTTAAGTCCTCAATGAGTTTATAATTATTTTTGCATTTTAAAATAAAGTTTTATTGTATTTAAAAAGGGAAAACCCTTTCTTAACTTCAGGGCTTCCCTTAGGTTAAAGTTTGAAGACCCTCCCCTCTTAAATTACATAATTAATTTGTACTTGTCCAAGTTAATACTCATTTGCCACTTTTCTGATCCCTTGACCAGATTTATAAGATCTGCTTGTAATTTGTTCCAATCAACTTGGCTTTTATGTCCTATAAAACGTTTATTATCACATGCAAATTTGGATATTTCCTTGCATTCCTTTCTCTAAACCATATATTCTTAAATATTACAAGTGTTTGTGATTCTTTCAGCTTTGAAAGAATCTCCCTCCCACTGACACAGATCAAAACAAAAATTCACCCCTTGGTGGCCAACTCACTGTTGGTCTCTCAAATCTTTGGAACATTGGTTCTGGGACAACAGATACATTATTGATTTTTGGGGCCACATTTGAGATAGTAACTTCCAGAGCTTCTTTCTCTGTCAGCTTAACCAGTAAGAAGCTAGGATCTACCTCCGTGCCATGGTGAAGCATCAAAGTAAGAAAATGTTTATACCACTCATATAACTGTCAGTAAGTTACTTCATATCTCTGGATGTCATTTTCTACAATTGTCAAATGAAGGGATTTGTTTAGACAGCCTTTTAGTTCCTTTTCTGCTCCATACCTATGATCATATGCAATCATTTTTTAAAGCTGTTAAATACTAGTTCTAGCAGGAATCCCTGAAGTACCTCCTTATGGTTCTCCCATTTAGCTAAGTACTTTAGGATTGCTAAACTTTGTATTTTCTCTGTAAGACATTTTATTTTCTATAAAAAAAATAGTGAGTTTTGATGTGTGAAAGCTTGTTCAAGGCTTTCCTCTTAATGTCTCTTAAAATTTATTTATTTATTTAACTATTTCCCAATTACACATCAAATTGTTAACATTCATTTAAAAAAAATTGAGTTCCAGATTTTCTCCCTTTCTCCCACTCCTACCCCTTGAGAAGATAAACAATATGATATCAATTATACATGTGAAATCAAGCAAAACATTTCCATATTAGAAAGGTTTCCCCCCCCTCCCCCCTTAGACTAGGTCTCTTTATTTCATCCAAGCTGGAAGAACAGTGGCTTCCCATGGATTTGATGCTACCACTGATTGGCATGAGAGCATGGAATTGCTTTATTTCTGACTTGAGCATGATTTAGAGCAGATCATTTTAGCCAAATCTATCTTAGAACTCTTGAGCTCAAGAAATCTACCAGTCTCATTCTCTTTGGTACCAAGGATTAAAGGCCATGTGCCAACATGTCAATTATTAAAGGTTCTTAAAAAGGCTAATTAAATTATATCCAGTGGGCTTTCCTTTATCTACATGCCTATTTATTTCATCAAAGAAGTAAAATGGATTAGGTAGGCTTTCTCCTTGTAGGAACCATTTATTTTTGTTTTTGGAGTTCCTGTTTTATTTGATTCTATTTATTAAAAAAATTATCCTTTTATTTGCTCCCAGAAAAGGTAGAATATCATTCAAATATACTCAGAGCTTGTTTTATGTTATTGTCTTTTTTTTAAAAAAGCTAAATTGATAACTTTTGTTCTATCACAGTAATTTCTAGAAACAAATTATTTTCCCTCTTCACCTCTTCAAAATGTAAACATTTTTTCCGACAAAGGAAAACATTTAAATAAAAATACTCTGATGCCGTAATCTGATATTGTATATGACATTCTGTAGAGGCAGTCTCCCAATTTGCTGCCATGAAGATGGAGGTCTATTTTATTATCTGTCCTCTGGGAACTTCATTGGTTTTTTAGTCTATCCCATCAGATTCTGCCATGATCAATGTTTGTTCTGGAGGAAGCCAGTATTTGTATTAGGTGTGAGCCAATAGATCATTGAATTAGCTGTACCATTCAGTCAGAACCATTGATCTTGTAGCTTTGCTTAGGCACAGGCTGAATTGTATTTGGAGATGCAAATTAACTCTTTTTCTGTTCATAGGCAACATTTCAGGGTCATCCATAGACAAAGGTCTAAGTGTTAATTTAGTAACATACTGGGCAGCTGTGGTCGATCTGCCTAAAATCTGCATGCAACCAAAATTCTGTAGTGTTTAAGCCCTGTAGTTGTTGAGTTTCGAACTGAACTTGAACTATTAGGGATCTAAGTTCATTTACTCTTGGCAAAGCATCTCTAAGGAAAAGGCTTTAAAAGGCTTATAAAAACTTAAAAGGCCCTTGGACATCAAATGGCTCTTACAAATTAATCAGAAACATACGGATTAAATTTCTCTTAAAATACATTTAAGTTTAAAAATTATGGGAAAAAGTACTGGGCAAAATATCTTTTAGGTTTGTCCAAACCAAATCCTAAATTCTTGAGAAATGGTTGGAAACCATTTGACAACAACAGCAGGATTAGTATGACCCTACATGTGGCAGCTCTAGGTAGCATAAGAGACCACAGAGCCTCCAAGTCCTCCAACAGGAGTAGAGTGGCCTCATGTTCAACTAGAAAAAGAAGGTGGTCTTTGGCAGGTTTTCATCATGTGCGATGGTTGGGGTGCAAGACAGGGGCCACGGGAAACAGAAAAGAAGCACAGGACAGATAACATCTTTTTGCTGTTTTGAACAAATGTCTTCATTCTATTAGGGGTCATCAACACTAATTAATATCCTGAGAGCAAACATTAAGAAATTAGAAACTATGGACTTGAAGAGAAGGGATCTAGTTTTGCCTCTTATGATATTATCCCTTTGGGTTTAGTATCTTTATCCATGAAATGAAGGAGTTGATTAGAGCAGAATTTCTTAACCTGAAGTCTATACTTAAAAAACTTAATACTATGTTCCATTATAATTGATTTCTTTTGTAATCCTATATGTTTTATTTTCTACATTTAAAATTATTCTAAGAAGGCATCCATAAGTTTCATCAGATTGCTCTAGGGGGCCACAACACACACAGACAAAACCTGAGAATCTCTGATCTAGAAGAGCTCTAAGGCTCCCTTCCAGTTTAACATTTTATGTTTCTGTGACTCAGTCTTGAGGTATCTTTTTCAACAATTCTCTGCTGGTTTGTCAAGCTAACTTGACAAGCTAACTTAACCAAGAGCTAACTAATTGCCATGCAGGCTTCAACCTTAGGGAAGAAAAAGTATGACTGGAAAAGGTGGCTAAAGAGAGGAAGAAAGAGGGAAGAAGGCATTCTAAGTAGCATCCATTCCTAAACTGTCTTGTATTTATTCTATTTATACTTACATATGTACATGCTATATTCCTTGATAGAATCCAAATAATTTCTTGAGAGCAGGGATTGTTTTATTTTTATCTTTGTGTCTTTGATGCCCAGCACAGTGCCTTGTATGTAGAAGATGTTTATCAGAGACTTTGCTTGTAGCTGAAGACTGCTTCAGAAGATAATATAGGGCAGAAGAGAAAGCAGACAGGGTTTCTTTACTGCCATTCTTGGACAAAGAGTGCTCGCTCCCCTGGCTGTCCCCCTTTCCTAGAATTCCCTTCTTCCTCTGCTCTAATTACTGATCTCTGTGGCTTCTTTTAAGACCCAATGAAAATTCCACCTTCTGCAGGAAGCCTTCTCCAAACCCTTTTAATTCTAGTGTGTTAGCTCTGTTACCCCCCCCCCCCATTTATTCTGTATATAACTTGCTCTGTATATATTTGCTTGTTGTTCCAATTAAATTATAAACTCTTTGAGGGTAGAAACTGTCCTGGCATCTAGCAGGCACTTAATAAATGTTGATCGATTGAGATTAATACCTAACAGTGTTAGATAGAGAGATTCATTGGAAGAGATGATTTCCAATGATAACTTATTGGGAAAGCCAACTGAAGTTCAGAACTTTTGAGCTCAATAAATCCACCAGTCTTGGCTTCCCATGTAGCTAGGGTTATAGATATATAAAGATGCTAATTGACTTTACAAAAATTGTTGAATTTTTTAATCTTTATATCACATTTATTTTCAAGACTATAATGATTAGCTTTTCCCAGTTGTCTCCTTTCTGTCTCTGACTTTCTCTTTTCTCTCACTCTCTCTGTCTCTCTCTCCCAGTTGGCCCTGATATATTACTGGTATGGGTAACTAGCACTGAGGAACTCTCTCTGCTAATGTAGATGAGCATCTTCTTTGAGATTTATAGGCTTAGAGAGTTGACTGGGGGGGGCACAGAGAAGTTAGGAGGGAGGGAGAGAAAGGATCAAACATTAACAACTATGTGCCAGACATTGTGCTAATTAAGGGGTTTACAAATATCTCATCTGATTCTCACAACAACCCTGGGAGGTAGGTGCTCTTGTTATTTCAATTTTATAGTGAGGGAAACTGAGGCATACAGAATTTAAGTAACTTGCTCAGGGTCACACAGCTAGCTTGGTATCACTTAGCTGCTTCTAGGTTAAGAGATTTGCCTAGGGTCACACAGCCAGTATGTATTAGAAGTGGAATTTGAACCCAAGTCTTCCTGACTTGAAGCCAGCTAACTATCCACTGTGCCATATTGCTTCTCTACTTCCCTCTTATGGGGAAGTTATGTGGTACAGTGTATAGAACATTCAGCCTGGAATTAGGAAGACCCATATTCAAATCTGGCTGCAAACACTTACTAGTCCTGTGACTCTGGGTAAGTCAGGTAACCTTGTTTGCCTCAGTTTCCTCATTTGTAAAATGAACTGGAGAAAGAAATGGCAAGGCACTCTAATATCTTCGCCAGGAAAACCCTAATTGGCAGCTAGGTGGTTCAGGGGATAGAGAGCCAGGTCTGGAGATGAGAAACCTGGGTTCAAATATAGCCTCAAAACTTCTTACTGTGTGATTCTGGCAAGTCACTTAACCACTATTGCCTACT